>NC_138186.1:109570497-109630497 GCF_964194105.1 Spermophilus citellus | reverse complement strand
GGACCGTGAAGTAGAGAGGCTCTGACTCCTGGGAGCAGTTGTTTTGACTGGAAATGTGCATTTTTCGGTTTGATGCTGCCTTTTAATGGTTAGCCCTCACAGAATTAAGCCCTCACCCCACCCTGGTGTATGGGTGCCACCCTTCACACACCCTGAGGTTAACATCTGAAAGCCTAGTTCAGAAACACTCTGAAATTCAGTCCTACCAACATCACCAGTCTCTACCTTCAGGGTCATTACCCAGGGCTCTCTACCCCCACACGCCTCCTGTGCCTGCTGGAGTCGGGGGAAACTCAGGGCTTAGGTTAAGGAGAGATGAGTTAGTGGCAATGGAGAGTCCGTTAGTCGTATAAAGATGGGGGTGGGGGTGTCTGGGAGGCTCCTGTAATTAAGTCAACAGCAGCCTTGTTGTATGGAGTAAATAAATAGTCAATGACTCCATTGTGCGGGCAGCACAGACGCGTGACCGCCTCCAGGCGCCTGGGCTCCAGCTGCTGTGACCTGCAGCCTAATGGACCCTCCAAGCAGCGCGAGTTTGGGCCAGGCTGGTAAAAATTGCTCCATTCAGTCCCATTCCCTCACTGGAGTAATGAAGACAACTTGTCTACTAGCCAAAGACACTCTCCTTGTCATCATAACCACCCCCATCCCTTTCAGGGAGGGAGGAGCAAAATACCTGACAGCAGATTCCAGTGGAAATCCCTGATTAAGGTACCTAGCTCTGTTTTGTGGTGATTCTAACAGTATAGAACAAGAAGTGTGCATAATTTTAGCATAGGGTCTGGCATGCAGTATATGCTGAATAAAGAGTGGTGGAATTACTGGCATCAACCTTCCACCTTCTGCACTGTTGTGCCCAGGTCCACCTTGGATACATATATTCAGAGAGGAGCTTAGGGAACAACTTCCTTTTAGTGCTGCTTGTGATCTTAGACTCTAGCTATGGATTTCTTTTCCAGAACAAACAGGACACAAGAAAACTATAGAAAAGGCTTAAGCAAGGGCCATAGGGGCAAGGGAAGAGAGTTGAGAAAAAAGTGAAACAAATCAAAATTATGCATGTTGTGAAATATTCATTTCCTCAAATAGCAAAATATTTCGATTCAAATAGAAAAGTAGACCAACAAAAGATACTTGATCATACATACTTAACCCTTCAAAAATTTTCGAGTGCTATAAAGATATCTTTTTCATAATTTATTCCAGGATTTGTTAATTGAAGAATCAGAATCCAAGTCCTTTCTGAAGCAGCCATGAAATATTTTCTTCTCTATTCTCAGTCATCCTAAAATAATCTACATTTGAGGAAGTTGGTAGTTCTCAGCCAGTCATGCAGAAATTACCTTCCAATCTTCCCAATTCTTATTTCTCAAAGTCCTTTTTATCATTTCTGGGATCCTAATTCCTGACCCCAACAGGGATATATCTGAGCTCCCCAAGCTCTCTGCTGGAGTTTGTTTGTTTGGCCTGGTTTGTTTGAATTGAATTTGAGGGTGTTATTTTGGATCATCTCATCCAAGGACTTCATTTTACAGGTGATAAAAACCAAAATAAGAAAAAAGGAGTGACTTTTTTTTTTTTCAAAGAATGAAAGAACTGAGATTGCCTTCTAGCTGTACAGAACAACATTAGGTTGTCTTCTCTCATTCCCTTGTAAAACTTAAACTCACATGAAGTTAGAAACTTCTCAGACCTTTCATCTGGAAAAAAAGATCTACATGTGTGCACATGACCTTGAAATTTTGCATACAACAAATAATAGAAGATGCATAGATCTTCTGAAACCTATAGGCTGCTGAGGAGCTCTCAAACCCAGAATAAGAACCATAGTCCTACAATACCATTTTAGAGATGAGAAAATCTAGACCTAAAAAAACTAAGAGTCAAAGAGTGGCTTAAGAATCGCTCAAGGGGGCTGGGGATGTGGCTCAAGCGGTAGCGCGCTCGCCTGGCATGCGTGCGGCCCGGGTTCGATCCTCAGCACCACATACCAACAAAGATGTTGTGTCCGCCGAGAACTAAAAAATAAATATTAAAAATTCTCTCTCTCTCTCTCTCTCTCTCTCTCTCTCTCTCTCTCTCTCTCTCTCTCTCTCCTCTCTCACTCTCTCTTTAAAAAAAAAAAAAAAAAAAGAATCGCTCAAGGCACAGCAGCTCAGGAGGCTGAGGCAAGAGAATCATGAGTTTAAAGCCAGCCTCAGTGAAAGAGAAATGCTAAGTAACTGAGTGAGAACTTGTCTCTAAATAAAATACAAAATAGGGCTGGGGATGTGGCTCAGTGGTCAAATGTCCCTGAATCCAATCATCTGTAACCCTCCTCTCCTTCCAGCCAAAATAAATAAATAAATAAATAAATAAATAAATAATTGATGGCTCAAGGACTGCAGATCAGGTGTCTGATTCCCTGATTCCTACCTGTTTCCATTCCTTCAGATCTTTTTATAAGTAATTACATATAAATTACACCATTGTGTTAATAATACAGAATGGCCTACTGGGGTTTTATTCTCAGAATAATTAATATCTGTTCCTGAAGGATGGCCTCTATTATTCATTTCTGAAGCCTCCTGACATATTTGTTGAGTAGTGCTATATGTCCTATTCTACTACTGGGATAGTAAAATGGCAGTGAACAAATTAAAACCCCTGTCCTCACTGAGCCTTCAGTTAAGTGGCAGAAAGACTATTAACAAATACCCAAGTAAACATACATGATGTCAGATAGAAGAGAGGATTATGAAGAAAAATAAAGCAGAATAGCCATAATACAGCATTTTGGGAAGCTGAGGATGGGGAAGGTGTTATTTTATTGCCAGTAGTCTGGAAAGGTCTCAGGGAGTTGACATTTGAAGGAAATAAAGGAAAAGTGCATATATGTATTTGGAAAAAGAAGGTACCAAGTAGAAAAAAATAGCAAGTATAAAGGTCTTGAGGTTGAAACAAGTACAAAACCTCTAAAGAAGAGCAAAGAAGTCAATTTCCAGAGATGACAGTGGAAACTGGTAGAAAATCCAGTCAGAGAGGAGCAGAAAGTCGTGCCCTGGATAGTTTCAGATTTTCTCTGAAGACAACACAGAAGCCATGAAGGGATCTTGACCAGAGGAGCGATGCAGTCTGACACATGTGAAGAGGCACTCCAGCTACTCTACTAAGATGGACTGGGCTTAACAAAAGTTACAGTGGAATCAAGGCCACTAGCTGGGAGCTACTGAAATAACCTAGATAAGGGCAGACTATAGATGGGACCAGGGTAGTGACTTGGAAATGATGAAAAGTGCTCAGATTCTAGATATATTTTTAAGTAAAGCTGAATAATTTGATGATGGGTCAGAAGAAGAATGAGTCCCAAGTTTTTATTCTGACTAAGAAATGTGGTTATTTTTTGAGGTAAGAACAATTCCAGAAGAGGTTTCGGGGATATCAGTGAAGATTTGGAAGTTTGTGACATGCATGGACATCTAGGTAGAAATGCTGAACAGATAATTGTATACCACAAGCCAGGAGTTCAGAGGAATTATTCATTTACCAGTAATCAGCTCATAGAGATATGAGACAAATGAGATAATCAAGGAGATTATGTACAAAGGATACTAAAAAGTTCTTAAGACTAAAACATTCCAAAGTATATGCATTGAGGATATGAGAAGAAAATAGCAAAGGAGACAAAGAAGTAGCAGCCACTGAGGTAGAGGAAAGCAACCAAGAGTTTCTCAGAAGCCAAGAAGACAAATGAGTAATTATTCAGCTGAGCTAAATATGTCTGATAGCACCACAAACTGGCCATTTGATATAGTGACACAGAAAGGTTACCCTGGAACAGGAGAAGCTTCAGTCAACCCATGTAAGAAGAGGAGAGGCAGAGAACACAGCACAAATGTCAATTAGTTTCTAAGTGTGGTATTGAGAGTCTACTTTTTCCTAAGTCCAGAGCTTTGCTCCATATTCACCTTCCATACTACTTTCCAGTCCCCAGGATTTAAAATCCCATACAGACACTGCTTTGCTTGTTCACCCTAATGGATTTAGTACTGAACTTTTCTGGAAGGGAAGAGATAAGAAAGGAGAAAATAGGAACAGGAAGAGAATATGAGGTCTTCTTGTTCTCTTTTATTTTCCTCATAAAATAAAGTCTCAAGACTTAAGAGTCTTGAGAGAGGTAGAGTTCTTAGATGTTTAAGGAAAATAGAGAAAGTGTGATTTTTTTTTAATCTGGAAGCATGGAAGTGTGAAAGGATAATGAAATGTAGTTAGATTCATCACCAACGCTTAGGGCCACTCTACTTTTATGAATTGCAAATCTTTGAATGTTTAAATGGCTCTCACTCCCCCTTTCTTCAGTGTAAATTTTAGGCTCTTTAAATTTAATAATTTGCACTGTCTCTCCTCATCCATCCCATGCTGCCCCTACCCTTGTCAATTCATAAACCTTCAAATTTTATTTCAGATGCTAACTAATGAATTTATTCTTTTAGCAAGTATTTTTCTGAATTACTGTATGGGGAAATGAAGGCAAGACAATGAAGAAAAAAATGTGGGCAACACACCTTGTAAGATATTTCTAAAGACACATGATAATTTCTGGCAGCCAGATTCTGCTATTCCTGACCCTGCTTTTGTAGAAAGCACTGAAAGAAAAGCAAGAGTATATCAGCAGAGCATGCACAGTCAAAGGTGTGCTGTATTTGAAAATATTTTATGCTGGACTCCCTATTCTACCACCAACAAAGAAGGAAGAAAACAATGAAGATCATCAGGAGTGTGAACAAGTGGAAAGAGAATTGCATTCTGGTTTGGGGGGAAGGCACAAATGTGTACAGGGCAGAAGTACACATTTCCTCAAAGCACAGAGTATAATTTGCCAGATCCCAAAGAAAATGACAAATGCTAATTAAGAGCATTCTTCAATTATTCTTGCTCTCCACTTTTATTTTAATGCAAAGACTCTGGGAGGAGGGGGGAGTTATGATTTATCTAAAATCTACTCTATTTTAGTCATATTTTTGCATAAAATATAGCATTTAATTATCTAAACAGTCCTATCAAATGCTAAATTATCATCTTAAAGATGAGCAAACTTTATAAACCATTGCAGAAAATTGAATAGGATTTTACATTTTTATTTGCATATATTAAAGGAATGTGATATTATATTTTGATGTACATAAAATAGTGAAATAATTAAAACAGTCAAGTTAATAAATATATCCACCTCCTTACCTTTTTTCTCTTTTTGTAATGTGAATATTTAAGATCTACTTTCTTGGCAAAGCCTGATTATATCAGTTCACTAATAAGGAACTTGTTTCAGTACAGAATTAAGACTTTTCTCTTAATGGACCGTGCCTGGAGAGGTCAAGCTTTCCAAGGAGGACCTTTGGGAACTGAGCAGGGTGTCAATAGATTTTCTTCCTCTGATTTAATGAAGTAATTCTAATTAGAAAGTTTTCAAATTTCTTATTGCAGGTAGGCTCAGCTTTAAGGACTGATGTGCATTAAGGATGTGGCACTCTGCTGACATTTCACATTCCCTCCTACAGAAGGATCATAAGGATACTGAATTAGGGTTGCTGTGGCCTAGTGTGGATGCGCACTGTTGGATAGCACAACAACAGAGGTAATAGAATTCAGTTACGGTTTTTAATTCTGTAAATTAATGGATGAAGCAATAAGTTTAAAATGAAAGGGAAATAAACAGAGAGGAGGCTAGAATAAAAATGTAGGCCCATATTCTGTACAAAAATGGAAAGTATGAGAATCAGAAAATAAACTTTTATTTTGCAATCTGTTGTCCCAACCAACTTTTAATAGATAACTGTTTCAATCTGCTTGCAGATCAGTATCCCTTTGTAAACACATGTTAAATTTGAGTACAAAGAGATGGACAATAGCAATGCACCACTTAACTGCATCAATATTTTATGTAGTTGATCATGTAGAAATCAGAAGCAGATTTAGCTTTTTCTGTGGACTGTAGGGACTAAGGGTTTGTTGACCACATTTCCACTTCATAAACAGAGCCATCCAACCAAAACTTGTTTACAAACTGAAAATGTGGCTAAACACATTGTCCTTGATGCTCTTCTAGGCTGATGAATTGACAGCTTTAGAGTTTATTTCTACAAAATTAACTACATTTAAATTAGGAAAATAGGAAAAAAAAGAATTTGTGATATGGCAACTAATAATATCTGATAAATAGAAATTACTATTTTGGTGGATGACTCAGAAAATATATGCTAATTGGCTATATTATATTTCAATATTCACTCACCTAAAACAAGATATATGGTTCATATTTATATGCACTTCACTTTATTTTTTAAAAACAACCACAACAAAGGAATTTAGGAATCAAGATCCAACTATCAGAAGCCAGAGTTAGGGAAATTGTTCTCAAGTATAAGAGGGTAGAATCTGTAATTTATAAATCATTTTTTCCTATTTCTTATTTGATGTAGCAGTCCCTAAAGAATGATATGAGACATAATGAAGATAATTCCTCATTTGATGAATTAGGAGAAAAAAGTTCAGATTAATTTTGTGGCATAGCAAAAGCAACACTGGACTAAGAGTTCCAGTAACTAAACCTGTGTTTAATATGAAGTCTGCTAGTTCAGTTAACTGCTTTTATGTTTCTGTTTTCTCACTTGTAAAATCAGGAGCAGAAATTTATTTTGAGCACTACAGGTCCCAACAATTAAACAAAGCAAAAAAGAGATGATTCTTGACAGAACCAGTGTTGGATTATAACCACTGGTGGAATGAAGGGAGAACTCTGGACATTGGGCTTTAACTACTATCTCGACAATGAGACATCTCATATCAAGAGCTAAGATGCAGAAGACAGCTGTAGTTCTTTTGCTTTGATACTTCATCCAAAGTCATTGGAAAAGCAAAACTTACAATCTAACTTAAAAATCAGTCTGTCTGCAAAAGAAACAATACATTTTGTGCACCTTGCAAAATCCACTTCAAAGACCAATTCAATAATTTTATGCCTAAAGTTAACATATATGGGAAGCAATAGCACAGTACTTATTATAAACATGGCACTGATTGAACACAACCATCCACTTAATCTTTGGACCCTAGTAGCTGAACATTTCTAGGAAAAATTAGACAGTTGGGTAGAGATAGGTTGAATAGTTTCTCCCCCAAATTTCTGTCTTCTTGATACATGTGAAATATGAATAATAACTTATTTGGAAAGTGGGTCTTTGATGAGGTAATCAAAGTGAGAAGCTATATGAGTCAGCTTTTCATTGCAGTGACAAAATACCACATAGACAACTTTTAAAGGTTAAGATTTGTCCCTTCCTTTTAAAGCTCAGTTTCAGAGGTTTTAGTCCATGGCTTGGGCCCCTGGAAAGGCAGAACATCATCGTAGAAGGGTGTGATGGAGAAATCTGCGGAATTCATGACAGCCAGAAGAGAGAGAGAGAAAGAGGAAATAGGTAAGGACAAGAAACACCCTTCCAGGGTATGCTCCCAGTGCTCCAAACAGGCCCCACCTCCCTCAAACGGATTAATCTACTAATGAGGTTAGAGACCACATGATCCAATCATTTCCTAAAAGCCCCCCTATGAACACTGCTGCTGTGGGAACCATGCCTTCAACACATGAGTCTTGGGAGATACTTCACACACAGAGGGAAGACCCCCATTGGAAGTTGATGGGAGAGATAGGAGTGATGCATCTGTAAACCAAATAACAGAAAAGATCAGAAACCACCAGAAGCGAGGAATAGGTATGGGACAGTTTCTGTAATAAAGCTCCCATAAGGAACCAACCCCACTCAATACCTTGATATTTGACCTATGGCTTCCAGAATGTGGGAGAACAAATATCGTTGAAGCCACTCACATGGTGATATTTTGCTGCAGCAGCCTAAGAAAACTAATACAAGGGCACTGAACAAAATTAACATAAATAACTATACATTGCAATTAAACTCTCAACACTGTTCAGAAGTTTTCTCTCTCACCCTCTGAAGAAACAACTATTTCACATCTCTTTACTTCTACAGATTCTCATTTCAGTTTATAAGGTGCTTCATTCTTACTTGAGACAAAAGAATCAGACAGGAATTCTTCACTATATCAACAAGCGCCTTCCACTGTTGCCACCTGTTCCCATATAGTGACACATACTTGATCCTCCAAAAGATAGCATGACCCAGATTTCTTTTTTCAAAATCCATCTAATTATTTGCACCTTGGATTTTGAACTCTTTTACATCCTCATTTAGCCAATTTCTTTAAGAAAAAATAAATAAAAGGAAACATTTTCCATTCTCTGTCTCCTTCCAGCTACAGCCCCATTTCTTTGCTACTCTTTACAGCAAAAAGTTTTTTTTAGTCATCTCATCTTGTTTCTGTTTTCCTACCTCATCGTCTTGAAAAAATGAAACTTGGGCATTTATTCCTTTACTTTACTGAAACCCTTCTTGCCAAGAAAACCAGCTTCCTTCACAGTGCCCAGTCCTATGTTCCTGTTGCTTTCTTCATCTTCTAGACTTCTCTTCATCCAGACCTTGGTCCAAGCCACCACAATCTCTCTCCTATGATGCTCTGCCATAACACTAAATTATATCTTTACTTCTGCTTTTACCCCTTTGATCCATTCTCTATATTAAAAAAAAATGATCTTAACATCAGTACCTCCCCCTGCTTAAAACCTTCTGGGATCTCATTTGATGATTTTTTTTTAATACTCAACACCTTCCCATGGTTCTGCAAAGCCTACTCATTTTTTTTTTTTTTTTTGTATCGGGAGGGAATCTTAACCACTGAGCCACGTCCCCATTTCAGACAGGTTCTCCCTAAATTACCTAGGGTCTCACTAAGTTGCAGAGGCTGACTTCGAACTTGCAATCCTCCTATCACAGCCTCTCGAGCTACTGGGATCACAGGCCTGCACCAGCACCATCACACCTGGCACCTATTCATTTTTCCAACTTCATTCCCTACCAAGTTTACTCTCTCACACAATGGTCCAAATATACTGTCTTATATCTCTTTTCCCTGAACACTCTGATCCTTCTAAGCTGGTAGCCTTTATACTCATTTGTTCCTGTGTCATATTTCCTGTTCCGTCTGCCTGGAGTTTTCTTGCTTTAGAGTTTCATGCAGTTGTTTCCGTCACATAGGTCTTAGTGCGGTTGTTACCTTCTCCAAGCTGGCTTCCCTGGACATCCAACTCCACCTGTAACACTCCATCATGTTACTCTGTTTCATATTCTTCTTGGCACTTGTCATTCTTTGTTCCACTGGAATATAGCCCTCTTCGTAAGAGGCCATAATTTCATTAATCATTGCTCTATGCCTAAAGCCTGTGACAGAACAGGGAGACAACAAACTCAGATGAAGATTTATTATCCCTTAAGTGCTAAGCAAAATGTAACCAATGTTACATAAAAACAAAATTATTATAATTTTTAACATGTAAAATACCACATTATGTTATGTTTACTACCTATTTCAGTATCATTTATAATTTTTATCTAAGTATAATAAAATTGTTTTCAACTTACAAACTTCTAATCTGTTTTGTTTTGTCATATTTTATTTCAAAGATGCATGATTAGATAAAAGAAAAAGAGTGATCACTGCTGATAACCAATTTTTGGAGGCAAGTTTCTGTTTTTCTGGTTCTTAGACATCAATTATAGAAGACAGCCATTCCATCTGTTTGTGCTCAGAAGGGTCAGGGCTTTTAGTGTATATACCAGTAGTTCATTGACCCTTTTACTGGCATCAAAGCAAAATGATTGAGACATCACTTATATTAATAATTCTCTTTTTTTCCTCAAGTTTACCATTTGTAATTGTTTAAGTTTGGCAGGTGATCCATATTCAACTTGTCCTATAAAATCCAATGGAAGGGGTAAACAGATAACTCATTATTTTTTTCTGGATCCTTTTACCCCTTTCAGGATGGTCAAGATAGTAGATTTTTATTGAATCAAGTTATGTGAAGACACTCTCTGAGTTATTTTGCACATTTTATCTCACTCAACTCTTCTGCAATAATCCTTCAAAGAAGATATAAAGACTGCTTTGGAGGGTCTTCAGATCTCAGTCTCCTCCATCACTGTACAGCATATTTCTGCATACTTCCAAAGTTTAAGCTTTCCAGTCTTCTTTCCAGGATTGACTCTGATAACAAAGGAATACTATTTTAAAAATTAAATCTAAGTTAGATAGGAGGAACTCCTGTGACTGAGCATATACTTTGATAATATTCTTGGCTTCACAGAAATACCTCAAGGAGTTTTCAAAATAGTATTCCCCTATTTTCTATAAATGTGGTTTTATTCCAAAAAGAACTCTAAAACTAAAAAGAGAGTAAACTAATTTTCAGGGCTTTATCTCAGTATATTTCTGAAATGTCATGTTTATATGTCATTTTTCTTGTACTTTTTCAGACAGACAACAAAAACCAGTTGCTGATTTTTTTTCCTCCTGGTTGAAATACTTTTTAAACAGAAAAGAATCCTAACTTCCAACTCTACTAACCATGTGTAAACTCTTCAAGTTCAAAACTGATTTTAACTTTGACAGTTTCTATTGCCTGCAATATAAAGGTGAGGAAAATATAAGATTAGACCCTCAAGTAGGGGACAGGAAGATGTAATTGATAGAATCCAAAAGATGCTTGTTTCAGCTCCCCTTTGCAAAACTAGGACTACCCACTTCAGGTAAAGATATTTTTGAAGACTGCAGATTACTGATAAAAAATTACAACTGTGATGAAAGTCTTCTTGATATATATTAGTTAATTTGTATATATATATCTTGAATATTCTCCAAAGCAGAATTGGAGCACATGATTTGAATATAGAACAAAATAGTTGAAAGCAGATACTTTCTATAAATTTAAAAGTTTATTTTCTAAGAAGGATTAATAACTTTTACAATAAAGATTAAGAATATTTAATATTATGGGTGCTCTTACAAGTAGATAATTATTTTTGTATCTGCTCCTTAACCTTCTCTATTTCTTTTAACAGTACACAGACATATAGAGATTTTTCTTTTTGTCACAGAAAGTGCTACAATCTAAAGCTGCCCATTGAGTGTTTCTGAGCCATAGCCAAGAGCTATTTCAAAATGAGGACAGATTTCTTTTCTCCCTGGGGACAGACAGCATGATGCTTCTTCAACTCTGTATTGTAAGCCCTTTCTCTCTCAAATCTTGTCCAATAACAGAAATAAAAAAGAGACTTCTATTAAAATGCTGACAGCAATCAAGGTGGGATAAAGTCCATTTTTTATTCATTTTTATGTTAAATCAAATCATCTGTAGTTTTGTAACACTGAATTTAGCCATTCACTTAAAGAGGAACAGACGAGATTTCAACCACTCCATCAGAATGGAAACAACTACCAAATTGTTCTCAGAGAAAGGTCAACAACAGGTCATTGTGAATATCATTGAACATAATTATGGCATACATTCATAATTCCTGGCACTGTCTCCATTTTCATCAAAGAGTATTCAAAGAGAGTACTATAGAAACCAAAGTTTACAACTACCTCATCTTCCTGACCCGGCATTGTGTTTTGTCAAACCTGGTTTCCCCTTTCATTTTATTTGTATCTGCCATAGTAAAACAAAAGAGTGTTTTATTATTGTTGCAGAGTTTTCCAAGTAAAGAGCCCTTTTCATATTATCATAGAGCTTGAACAACTTTCAGATGAATTCTCACAACATCCCTTCAGACTGCCCACATGGATTCAAATTCAATATGCAATTATGTCTTCATATTAGTAGAGAGAAATCAAGAAAGTTTCATGTTCCAATGCTTTTAAAAGAGTTTTTCTGCATCGTACCATTTTATTTTTCTATGAGAAAAAATATTTAGTTATAGATGATGACAAAAGAGCTGAACCAAATAAGTGTGGATCATATGAGAGGATATTGAGTCCAACCTTGGCTGTCAGATTCTCTCTACCTTGCTAAATTTTGAGCACCCATGAAGCTAGTAACATTCTTTTTCATCATTTCAATTTTCTATCTATTTAACCTGCAGATTAGCAAGCTGTAAGAAGGAGCAGAAGGGAGACTAGTACAGTTTGGGTGTGAACCTTTTGCTTTACAAAGAGCAACAGAGTTAATTGATAAATTTCAAATATCTCTGATACCCATCTTATTTTGAAAAGAAAATAAGAAAACACTTATTTTAATATTTTACCTCTACTACCATTTTAGTGTTTTTGTGTGTTAGTTAGGGGGCACATGTATGATTTTAAAAGTAGTATTCATTTTATTAAAATAAAATTCTCTTGTCAGGACTAAGATTCTAGTTTGCTATTTGAAACAGGCAGCTAGGAGAAAATGCATGAGAATTTCTGTAGCACGACTGCTGCTCTCTGCCTGTCACCTGGTACACTAACTCAGCAAAAGAGAGGACATAGTGCATAAGTGGGTGAAGAATATGTGTGGGTTGAGCAAAGTCAAGAGCTTACAAAAAAGACAGCTGCCAGTGAGATACAAAGTTATGCAGAATGAAGGAACATGGACTTTAGAGGAGTCCAAGAAGTCAGGTAGAAACCAGGTTTCAGAAGCCCAGGATCAAGACCTAAGCAGTAGAGATGGAGACTTAGTCACCTAAAGAGTGAGCCCTTGGAGCTAACTCTAGGCACCAGGACACTTGAGGTCAAGGCAAAAATCCAGACATTTAGAGATGAAATCATATTCAGTACAAAGAAGAAATGAGCTATCAAGCCATGAAAAGACATGGAAGAGTCTTAATCTATATGACTAAGTGGGGAAAAAAAACAGTCTGAAAGTGCAACTAACTATATGACATTCTGGAAAATGGAGATAGTGAAGACATTAGTGTTTTCCAGAGATTAGGAATGAGGGAAGAATGAACAGATAGAGCAAACAATTCTTAGGGTAGCAAAAACACTCCATATGATACCATAATGGTAGATACTTGTCATTATACATTTGTTGAAATTCAAAGTGTATTCCACCAAGAGGGACCTCTAATGTAAACTACAGACTCAGGTGATAATGATGTTTCAATGTAGGTTCTTTATAATAAGCATACCACTCTTAGGTGAGGTATTAGAAGTGGGAAGTTTGGTTGATGGAGGTGGGGTGAGGGACTACATGAGGACTCTCCATATTCTCAATTTTTCTGTGAACCTAAAACTTCCCTAAAAAGTAAAGTCTATTTTTTAAAAATATGATACCATCAAGGTCAGAGCAAAACCAGTAACAAAATAGCTTCAACACTGACCCAGAACATCAAGCCAAATGCAAGCCTTGCTGTCCAGAGGTGAGGCTCACCTTTAGAAATAAAGAAGCAATCTTGAACCTACAACAGAGTGATGCTGTGAACTGAACTGTGCCTTTTACCCAGATTCATATGTTCATGTCTTAACTCCCAATGTAATGGTATTAGGAAATGCAGCCTTTGGGAAAAAATTAGGTTTAGGTAGGGTCATGAGGTGATCCCCCATTAGTTCCATTATAAAAGAATACATCATAGAGAATACTTGCTCTTTTTCTATGTCATATGAAGACACCCTCAAGAGTAGAGCTGTCTGCAAGCCAAGAAGTGAAACCTCACAAGGATCTAACCATTCTTATGTCCTGATCTCAAGACTCCAGTCCCCAGAACTGAGAAATGTTTTTTGTTTAAGCCCCTCTGTCTATGAAATTTTGTTATATTAACATGAGCAGATAGACAAGTGATATCTGTCAGGTCCCACTTCTTCTGAATCAAAGGTCCTACATGTAACATAAAATTTGGCTGTGGTAGATATTGACCATACTATTCAAATCCCTGCAAACTTTCAGTCCTTTATATCTTTGCTCTGCAGACAGATACATTTATATCTTTCACTAGGTGCAGGAGAAACTGCTGAAGGCAAGAAAAAGTATTTAAATATCTACAATCAAATTTGCTTTGTGAATGAGTACTATGTTCCTCTGGATGAATACCTACTCTTTAGTATAGAGGGAGTTCATAACCCACTTGAATCAATCTGTGAAATATGGTATATTAAGAACTATGTAATGTTTTGAACAACCAACAATAAAATAAAATAAAAATACAGATTGAAGCAAAAAAAAATGTAACTAAGGTGGTGAATACACCAACAAGTCCCCAGGCCCTTCTATGTTTGGTGAAAATGCAAAGGAAAAATGGAGAAAAATATATGGAAAAATGGAAAAAAAATGGAAAAAAATAGAGAAAATATAATGCTTTATTTTATTTGTTTTAAAACCCTGTCATCAAAATCACTTCAGAGAAGAGTTGCTCTCTGAATTTCTTCTCTTAGATTTGCTGAATAATTCCATATTTGTCATTCCCCATTTATTCTGACTCATTTCCACAATAGCTAGATAATTGTCCTGGAATTTTGTTTTTGTTCTGTTCTTCTCTGAAAGGACAATGATTAGAATCAAGTGAGATGTCTCTGGTTATAGCACACTGAAAGGTTTTGTGAAGGACTGTGATAAAGTCTCCTCATCTTTCCTGATTCTGTGGTCAGGGACTTTGGAAGGGGATATGAGGTGAAGGTCCTGCCTCTGAGAAGCCATATGTACAAAAGAAGGCAATTACTACCTGTGCTTTTGCTAGTCTCAGGAAGAAAGAAAAACTGAAAATTCTTTTTTGACAAGACGCCTAAGATGACAATGACAATAATAGGTACTAAAAATGAACTCGACTTCTATTAAAGGAGAATCAACATTTTCACAGGCATTAAAGAAGGAAATCTAAGGACCTCAAGTAGGGATGAAATGGTGGAAGTAGTAAGATTCAGGGTCAAAGGCAGAAGTCAGAAATCATATTAACCCCTCAGAAGCCTACTCTGTGAATATTGTATCACTGATGTGAACTGTGGATTTAGGCTGTCACATCTTCCAGTCCTGCATCTGTTCATGCTGTGTGCAGAGTACTCTGCTCTCCCAAGAGAGTCTCTTTTAGAAGCAGCTATTTCTTTCCAGTACTAGAATTTGGAAAGATAACAACTTCTTGTACTAGCACCATGTACTGAGGGCCTAGTAAGCGCTAGACACATTCTCTCATAGTCACAGCCAAATTCATATTGTCCTTTCTCTCCATTTTCTATATGACATAGAGATTCAGAAATGGTAACTATCTTTCCTATGAATGAGAAATCAGCAATGATGGGAGACGGAATCTTGACCCATGATTCTAGAATCCTAGCCTGTTTAGCCAGAAGCATGTAGTGCTATGTAAAATTTGTCACTATTAAGAAATTTGACACATTGTTTTATGTCAAAATGTGCATGGATGGCTATTTTATATCACACAAAACCAAGTTCATGAGAATTTTAAGACACAGAACTTCAAAGAAATTTCTAAATGTATTAGGTCTCTGTGGGGGATGTGTTCCAGGTCCTACTTCAGTTTCATTTTCCTCTATTATTAGATGTTGTTGGGTTGAAAAGTAAATGCTCCTTCCATGCAACCTCTTTTGTCATAGCCAGAATTAGTTGTCATGAATAAAATATCTGAGGAAAAAAGATGAAAGCATGCCAAATTACAAAATCTTAGACACAGAAAATCTAGTACAATTCATTAAAATAACTTCCACAACTTCTTTACCTTCCACCTTCTTTATTCCTTTCAATCATAACCACTACCCCCGCTCCTATTGTAAAATGAACTCATTTTCCAGTTTATGGGAGAACAAGAAGCTCCTGAGCAAATGGCCTCAACGTCTGCTGCCATCATCCAAGCAGAATTCCCATCTCGTGACATTCCCAACCAGGCTGTGGATATCAGAACCTGCCAAGAACATTTTATCCAAGGTAGGAAAGTTTGATCATCTCAGCTTTGAAACCCTAAGGTTTTACATTAAGTTTTGGGTAATTCAAAGTTAGGTGGAAGCCTATTATGTACAGTAGATTAAGGTTTTTAAAATGGAGACAAGATCTTAGAACACGTCTCCAGAGACACAGTCTCCTTTACTTCTTTTCCACTTCTATTCACCATGTTCCCATCAAAATGTCCAATTACTGAAACAGATCCTAGAGCAATTTACAGGAAGTGGAGGATGAACAGTGAGCCTGAATTTCCTTCTCAAACATTAGAACTTATTGATTCAAATGACTTTCCCGTGGGTGCAATGAGTAGGGGAGCTCCCAGTGCATGCAGGCTGCTGCTGCCACCTTATCAGCCATAGAGCTGGCAGCACAATTCTTGGAATCACATGGCCTAATGCCGTTCACCTGCTGTCTTTTTACCATTTGAGCACAGCTTCATTCCCCCACTGAAACAGTTAAAGCAGTCTTTCAGTGGCAAAGAATATATTTTAAAACCTATAGTAGAAAGTATCCAAATATAGGTTTCTTATCCTACTTTTCCTTATCTTTGTTTTGCAGCAAATTTTGTAATAAAAAATTCAAAAGAAATAGCTCTTCATTGTCTTCACCCCTTTCCAAATGAATTTATGAATCTTCTGGTCTGCATTTCCATCAAAAAATTACCAGATTTGAAAACCTACAAGATATGACCTAAACTCATCCCAGTCTGCCTCTAATAACAAAAGCTTAATACTCTTTCATTTTTTAGCAGAATGTAACTTTGGTGAAGAAGTTCTTTATTTTGATACAAATCTCATTCAGCAAGAAAACATGAATAGTCAATATTTCCTCATGTATCATGCTGTTCATCTACAATAACCAATTTATTCAAAGAGATTTATTACCTTACCACAAGCCACTGCTTAGCACTGACAAAGCTGATAAGAAATTCACTATATTTATGAAACCACAACCCTTTTAGCTAGGTGAAAAGAAGGCATACATGAGGATGTTCAATCAAGTATGCACTTACATAACTGCAGGTGAAAACTGAGATAGCCACCTTTAGGGACCAAGTGATAGCAATCATGGTCGAGGTATCCCTCGCCTCCTGTTTAGAAGCATTTCTCTTAAGCAGAAACTGTATGTAAGAAAATGCTAACTCTTTCATATCTTTGACAAGTGTCAGTGTTAAGTTTCCATTAAATGCAAAATAGATCTTTTATAAAATCATATTTAAAGTTAATATCACAGTGCATCAATTAGTTCTGTATGCTTTTAAGAGGCTGAATAATTGCATTCATTTGGACGCTACCTTCTGATATGCACAAAACAGAAACCTCAAGTTCAGGGGTTTACAACACAAGTCAAATTGCATTCCCAAAAGATGGGAGGGGAGGGGAGGGGGGATAGTAGGGGATAGGAAAGGCAGCAGAATACAACAGTCACTAATATGGCATTATGTAAAAATGTGGATGTGTAACCAATGTGATTCTGCAATTTGTATTTGGGGTAAAAATGGGAGTTCATAACCCACTTGAATCAAATGTATGAAAGATGATATGTCATGAGCTTTGTAATGTTTTGAACAACCAATAAAAAAATTGCATTCCCAAAATATAAATAAAGCCATCCACGATTTGCTTACTTACTTGGTTCCTTTTTCCTCAGAATTCTGGTCCTTGAAATAAAAACTATTTATTTTGCAGTATTGCTGTAGTTCCCAGGCATTAGAAATGAGGTATTTTTAACAAAAGAGATGGTAGATCCTTTCAGTAGTATATTCAAAGCTTAAAAACTTTAATCATAGTAATGTAATCTTATAAATATATTTTATATATTTCAATCACTCAAAGAATATATTATTTTAATCCTTTTCTCCAATCTACAAGATATGTAGAACAGGTATTCTCACAAACTGGGAACTGGTGTGGGGTACCTAAAGCTCTGAGAAGCTAAATGACTTTTTCACAGACACTTATCTAATGAGTTGAAGACACAATATGAAACCTGGTTCTTTAGAAACAAACAAACATGAAACCCCACAACTATTCTTTTTTTGTCAATAAATTCTTTGAAAATATCTTAGTTCTCAGCTTTATAAAATAAGAGCTTCTCAAAATACTTTACAATTTTCTTGATGAATCTAAACAGATTACTTGAATAAATGAACGAACTATACAGTAACATATTGCTGTTTTCTGTACTTTGGAGTATGAAATATTGCTTTCCCCAAACGTGTGTGATTCCAGAATGCTCTTATGTTCTAACTGGTGATATTCATTCTTAAATTGACACTAAGAATCCCTGGATGGTAACTGAGCCACATGGAAACTACTGTGTCCCAATATTCTGTGTCCTCAGAATGCTGGGAGAGGCTTCTCTCTCTCATTCACCATTGTTGGTAGACATTCACCACTGTGCAGGTGCCAGTATGTTCCTACAACACCATTTCGTAATTCCAAAAGGTATTAAAACAGCATCTTTTCCTGCTGTTCTTATTTACCCTGCTTCAATCATCTTTAATCCTGCTAAGGTTTTGGTTATCACATTTAATATCCAATGACAGTGTCTTTTTGTTCAGTTTGATGAAGTAAATA
This sequence comes from Spermophilus citellus, assembly GCF_964194105.1. Lineage (NCBI taxonomy): Eukaryota > Metazoa > Chordata > Mammalia > Rodentia > Sciuridae > Spermophilus > Spermophilus citellus. The sequence goes on along the minus strand of NC_138186.1, from coordinate 109,612,101 downwards.
ATTATATTTTCTATGATCTTTTTATTTTTGTGTCTGTGGTTATTTTCACTGTTGACACTTAGAAGACATGTAAGAATCTGTATTTATTTTTGAGATTTAAATCTGTGGTTGATCAACACTGTGATTACAAAACAAACAAAAACCCCCCAAAATTGTGATTCCAAATAAACAGGGATGTTGCTGCTCTAAAAAGGAAAAAAAAAAAAACCCAATTTGTTCTGAATATATAAAATGTAAATGTCATTGAACTGATAAAATGAAATAAAATAACTCCCTGTGGTAAATAAAGTAACTTACAGGACACTTTATTTATTTATGTTAATTGTATGAATTTATGGGGTACCCAAGTTACAATTTGATATTGTATATACAATTTGATATATAGTATGTAATAATCAAATCAGGGTAGGTAACGTATCCATCTCTTTAATTTTCTTCAAAAATTTGAAGGATATTTTGTACACTTTTGATTAAAAAAATATTTTTAGTTGTATTCACTTATTTTTATGTGGTGCTGAGGAGCGAACCCAATGCCTCCCATGTGCTAGGCAAGCTGAGCTACAGCCCCAGCCCCCGCCTTTGATTTTTGACATGGAGAATAGGGAATGTTTGTAGAAGAATAATGAGATCATGGAATGCTGTATAGTAAAGAGCCTTAGTGACCCTGAAATTCTCAACCTCTTTTTATGAATCCTCATATAAAATGATGCTCACAAGCATGAACTACATCCCACAGTTATTCCCGGCACACAAACTACAAATCTAACTTTTTCTCCCACTTGAAAATAGCATATAAGTGTAAATGACATGAGGCTAGTGATAACCACGCTAAAATAAAATGTCAATTCTTGAAAAATTTGACACTTTACCATTAAAAACAAATTAACAGCAAAATATATCATTTAGACTTTGATACAACAAGATGTCATAAATGAGAGTCCAAATCTTTTTGCAGCTGTTGGTTTCCAGAAAGGTAGAAAAACTCACCTAAGGTGACACAGTACCTCTTTAAATATCCAATGTTTGAAGTACATATATCATGCTGCTTCTCAATTAAAATGAAAGGCCAAGACATACTAAAAACTTAAAGGCAACACAATGATTTTCAAACTGCATTACATTACTGAAGCAGAATATTACTTCTATTAATAATATAGACCATAAAAACTATTTAAAAGACTTAATAGCGATAAATTAACAGCCAGTGAGAAATTGTGGCATGCTAAAATTACCTAAAGGGGAAAATATTCCATAAAAGACTTTAAAAAGGAACTAATTAGTACATTTGCTATTATAACATGCAATTTCTTGCCATTTTAGTAGCCAAAAAGTTTCTAGGTAAAGGCATCATAATAATCAATAAATATGTACATGATATAATATGTACAAAACAGTTTCCAGTAAAGTTGTATCTAAAGGCCCAAAATAGTAGGTGAAAAAGTAAGACTGTTTTAATAAGATTATATTGTGTATGTGGCTTAATTTTTAACTAAATTGGCTGGAACAAGGTGCAGTTCTTTGCCCTTTGGGTGCTTATAGTTTAGAGTAGGCAACAGCATTATTGGTATTTGTAGTTACCCACAACTAAAAAAACGTACCTTAGTTACACAGCTAGAAAAGCTGGAATGAGTTTCATCACAAAACTATATAAAATTAATCAAAAGAGAAAATATACAAAAATTCTATAGATCAAAGTACATATTGTGATTTAATAGATCATTCATTAGTATACTTATCTTTAAATATAGATATATAGATATGTGTGTGTGTTCAAAAATACATTTTATATTTCAGTAAAATATGTCTTGTTTCTCCCCACAGGTGATTCTTAACTCCATTAACCAAATGGCAGAAAAAATACCTGTCAGACACCTGAAATATCCCATCTATTTCACACATGGTTCACTTCTCTACAGTAATAAAACTAAATTTCACATATTCTTTGGGGGTTAAAAAATCTCATCTTATTCTTTACTTGATCCTGAACCATCTCTTATATGCTCCACCAATTCCTAACTCTTTCATGGATGGTGATACAAAAGATATATATATAGGGCTGGAACTGTGGCTTAATGGTAGTGCACTTACCTGACATGTGTGAGGCACTGGGTTCAATTCTTAGCACTGCATATAAATAAATAAAATAAAGGTCTATCAACAACTAAAAAAATGTTAAAATAGATAATATATGCAGCTACATAGATATAGTTTTAGAGAAACAGAATTATGCTAAATATATATGTATATATTGATCTATATATATTATCTATACATAGATATTATATATTGATCTACATATTATATATAATTATATATATTGATATATATGTCATGTTATACCATATATTATATAAAATTAGAACAAGATGTATTTGAAACTACTCTGTCATCAAAGAAGTGTTTATTACTGCCACCTCTCTACTCTTTTGACATATGATAAGCAAATTGTGTAAACATCCCAACCTCTCCTTTTTAAAAGGGTAGTAAAACAGTAGGTCACTGGAAAATAGGCAGGGTATATCAATGAATCCAGCAAATAATTAAGGAGCTTGTAGGTGGTCTTGAGCAAAGATTTTTGGGGAAAACAAACAAACAATAAAACCACACACACATACACAGACAGACAGACATACCAAATTAAGAGAGAATCACAAACTGTAATGGTTGTTTGAATTGAGGCCTCATCTAAATTTTTTTAATTATAAAAAACAAAGCAATTTATAGACATGCAACTGAAAATTTTTTCCAAAAGAGAAAACCAAATCTTGAAAAAAAAAGTAGTTGAAGACGAATGGTTAAACAACTTTTGTAAAACCTATAAAACAGATTCATTTTTAGCAAGCATATTCCCTTACCACACATTAGGGAATTCAGAATGTTATTATATAAATAGATTTAAATGTAAAGTGATTTCAAGCCCCAAATGTGCAGCTAAAATATTTAATGCTTCACAGACTATATATATATCAAGTACTTTGAACCTACAGGCAACCATCAACAAACAACCATTAGCCATCTATCTGGGAAGAAAAGAAAAGAAAGAAAAACATCTTGGTTGTTCAAACTCCCAAAGATATGACTCATGTTAGGAAGCTCTGAGGCTAATTGAGGATGTTAAATAAGCACTAAGAAAATGATCACTCTCAACTTGATCATTTTGTTCAAAGTTCAATAGAACAGATTTTATTCTTCAACTATGAGCTCACCACTCTATTAAATTGTATTAGGATTAAGCAAAGAAAAAATTAAAACCCCAATAATCTTTGCATAGAAATATATGAATTTAGTTAAATTTACATAAAGTAATTCAGAAAATATTGACCCAAATGAACATGTTAGAAAATGAATAACTATCCTAAATACCTTTGAGTTCCAAATTCCAAATTTAATATATAAAAACCAGTATAAGAAAGGAATTTGAAAAAAGCACATATACAGTATTTTAAAATCTCAAGTATTTTTAAGGTATTTTGTAATCATTTTAAAAATATATGCAACAAAACATTTTATTGTATGTAAATATAAAATATATGTTCATAGATTATGCAGTCTATTTTAATCATGAGATTAATCTGCTGTATATTATATTTAAGGTCATAAATTTTTATTAGTGTATATTCTAAAACACTCTAAAAACTTCAATTTTAGAGTATTTTAAACATTACTTGGCTCCAGACTTATTAATGTATGTCTTTATTAGGAGATATTTCTATAAAACATGTCAATGAAGTCCTGCTCAATTATTGAAATCCAAAATTAATCTAGAATTTAGGAATCAGTCTTATGTGGTTTTCAAGATTGGGAATTCTGAGTATTTTTTTTTGTGTGTGTGTTTTGTTTACTACCACACCTCCAGACCTAGAATAGTGCTGGACATGTGCTGCAAGTCTTTGTTGACTGTTTTGTGAAAATGTTGCATCTCTAGTTTTTCTTCTGGACAAAGTCTGTTGTTCTTCTTTCTCTTATAAGGCAAGTCTTGCAGGAGGGAGGCTGTGCCATTTGACTTCTTCATATGGTCTAGACTTGCCTTGGTCTTAATGTTTTCTCAAATAATTGCATGGTGTTGTTTTCAGAAGTGAGATTTTATTATGATGTTGCTTTTAATAAAGACGAATTGCAGAATCTTTCAGAATGTATTAAGTCAATTGGGTATAGTTAAAAAAAATTCTTTGCTAAGCTTCCTCCTCAAGGAAGTGAACTGGCTAAGTGCAAATGTTCCAATTTATTCAGTGTAACTAGGAGACTGATGTGAGCTGGAAACTTTAAAATATTCCAAGGATTAGCATTTCAAAAAGACATATTACTAAATCCTTTTTTAAAAACTCCTCACACTCAATTTACTGAGAACATCTCTTAAATATTAGTAGAAATAGAACGTTTCAAAAGATAAAATAAAGAAAATCGCAAAGATTAGAAAAAGTCACTTTTTTTTTAGCATGCCCATTGACAGAAGTTAATAAGTAAAACACTGGATAAAGTTCATTTCCCTCAAGGCAATATATTTCAGAGCTCATAGAAGAGAGATCAGATTGCACATTTTGCTATTATCCAGAAATAATCCATCATTTTTTTTGTCTCACAGAAACTATGTTTGGAGATGCTGTATACATTCTTCAGCTTGACTTGTAGTCCTAAATCTCTGTTAGACGAAACAAAAACCTAAAATATGTTTCAGGGGTGTCTACATTTACAGCGCTCTTTTAATCTTTTAACAACTGTGTTTACTTTGTTTAAAAAAATACATGTTCATGTTAAAATGCAACCATTAACAAAATATATGGCTTAGAAACAGAAAATACCTGCAGCCCATAAAGTGATAACTATTAGCAGGTAATGAATATATTTCCTATTTTTTACTCTGTATAACCTAGTGTGTGTGTATATATGCACATAAGTGTGTATGCATGCATTTAGACAGACAGCAACATGGATATATTTTTACAGAAACAAAATTTTATCAAAAATAGTGTACTGCTGCTTATCTTTTTCATCTAATAAAATGTCTTGTAAGGCTTCTCATACTAGTACAAATAGATAAATTTTATTTTGTAAAATAACAGCACAATATCTTATGACTATACAATAAAATATTTTCCAGATTGAAAGCAGGTACATTTTTGTTCTCACTTCTTGCAAGTGAACATTCCTGCACTTAGATTTTTCTTGTGTATTTTGGTAGGGTGAGTTTTCTATAAATGGGATTTCTCGATCAGAGTGTGTGTATTTAAAAAATAATTTTAATAGTCAAATTGCTACAGAAAAAAGATTATACTCTTTTACCTTTCACACAACCTAAATGAAAATGCACTTCATTACATCTTCACCAACACTGAGTTTCTATATTTTTAATACTTAAAATATTTCAATTTGAATTATTGCTGAAGTTACTGGGTATAGTCCTGCAGCTTATTCTGTATGAAATATTTTAAAACTGTATATTAGGGATGGTCTTTGGCCTGTATTATTGTTGCAAATAGTCTTCTTAGGTTGGTTATTTTTGAGATTGGTCATGATATTTCAATGTTTTGCCACAGAGATGTTAATTTGGCACCATATTTAGTAAGATTGTTCCCATGTATTAATTTATAAAATATAAATATACCCAAAGTTGAGAAAGAAGCTGCAAAATGTTTAATATGATCCCAATTTGAGTTTACATTTATATACTGAAATGGGGAGGGGAGAGAGAAAAGAGAAGAGAAAAACAGAGAAGGAGTAAGAAAGAGACAGAACAGGAAAGGATAAATAGATGACATTTGGGGACAGAGATATAAGCTATAACTATACTAGTTTGTACAAACTGAATACTGGCCCTGCACCTGTGTTTTCTTTTATTTCTTTTAAGGCTTGAAATTTCATATTAATTCTTTGGTCCACATGAAATTTTTTTAGTACGATGAGAGAGATATTAAAAAATTACCCTGATCCTCCAAAAAGGCTAGATAATTATTCTATCATCTACGAAATGTTCCATTTTACTCCAATGATATGAGATGTGACTTTTTAAAATTTCTTCTACTTAGTTATAAAGGACAATAGAATGTATTTTGACACATTGTACAAATGGAGAATAACTTCCATTCTTCTGGCTGTACATGGTTTGGTGTCACACCGTAGTCATACATGTACATAGGGTAATGATGTCTGTCTCATTCCACCATCCTTCTCACCTACACACACCCTCCTTCCCCTCACTCCCCTCTACCCCTAACCATCTCCCCCATGATGGATCAGCATCTGCTTATCAGAGAAAACATTAGGCCTTTGGCTTTTGGGGTTTGGCTTATTTCACTTAGCATGATATTCTCCAGCTCCATTTACCTATAAATGCCATAATTTTATTCTTCTTTAAGACTGAGTTATATTCCATTGTGTATATATACCACATTTTCTTCATCTATTCATCCACTGAAGGGGCATCTAAGTTGGTTCTGTAACTGCTATTTTTAATTGAGCTTTTATCAACATTGATGTGACTGTGTCAATATAGTACGCTGATTTTAAGTCCTTTGGGTATATACGGAGAGTAGGAAAAGTGGGTGATAGGGTGTTTCCATTCCAAGTTTTCTGAGAAATCTCCATAGCTGCTTTCCAAAATAGTTGCATCAATTTGCAGTCCCACCAGCAATGTATGAGTGTACCTTTTCCCTTCACATCCTTGCCAACACTTATTGTTGCTTGTATTCTTGGTAATTACTATTCTGACTGGAGTGAGATGAAATCTTAGAATAATTTTGATTTGAATTTCTCTAATTGCTAGAGATGATGACCATTTTTTCTTTTTTTCATATGTTTGCTGATCAATTGTATTTCTTCTTTTGTTTATTCTATATGAAATGCAGAGCATGGTGAGCAATACCTTTTTGTGGGTGTGAGAGTGCTGGAGATTGAACAGAGGGCTTTGCTCACGAGAGGCAAGCACACTACCAATTGAGGAGGGATCATGGGGGTAGGAAAGATCATAGAATGAGATGGATATCATTACCTTAGGAATATGTATGAAGACAAGAATGGTGTGACTCTACTTTGTGTACAACCAGAGAAATATTGTGCTCCATTTGTGTACTATGAACTAAAATGCATTCTGCTGTCATGTATAACAAATTAGAACAAATAAATAAATTAATTAATTGAAAAATGCACAGTATGGAAGGGAAAGCGTGTGCAAAGATAAAGTACCTGGAGTCAAGCACTGGTGGGAGAGCATAGCTAGCGGGTAGCACAATAGCCTGACTGGAGAAGACAAGTAGAGAGGGGAACCAGAGACAAAGCCATGGGCAAAGGCGATTGTTGGGGGACTCCCACACTACTCGGGCCCTTTTTATCCACTCTGCATCTCAAGGAGTATTTTGTTGTTTTTTGTTGTTGTTAGTTGTTTCTTGGTAGTTAGTGATTGCTACAGATTTTTAAAATTCTTCCTAATTTTTATCATTTTATATTTGTTTATAAAATGATAAAAATTAGGTCAATTTTAATCATTTGTAACTGCAAAACACATTTATTTATTTATTTTTAATTAGTATTTTCCCCCAATTCATAAATATGGAAAAGTACAAGGAAACCTTTTAATGTTTAAACCATGTATTTCCACTCAATCCATAGATACTGCTTTTTCTTATTATTATTTACGCTTCTTTTTTTTAAAAAAAAGATACCCATTTTTTTTTTACAAAAGCACATTTTTTTTAATCCATGTTAATTTTTTCTTTCTTTTTTTTTTTTTTTTTTTTGCAGTGCCAGGGCCTCAGACATCTAGGTAAACACTTTACCACTGAACTACACCCCTAACCCTGGAAGTTGATTTTTTTTCATAAAACTATCTCTGAGTTATCTATGTTGCTGTCTTCCTTTCTCTAATTCATTACTTTGTACTTATATTTTAACAATTATTTTCTCCTATATTCTTGGGACTTATTTTTCTTTTCCTAATTTCTTGATTTTAATAGTTAACTGATTCATTTTTATTCTTTCATGTTTAATAAATTAAGCATCTTACCATTTTCTTCTGCATACATTCTTAGCTGTAACCTATAGCTTTTGAGATTTAAAAGGTAGTAGATTTATTTCCTTGAAATTCTGTAATTTGTTTTGATCTCTTCTTGATTTTAGAATTGATAAGAGAGAGGCTTATCTTTCTTTTTCTTTCCTTTCTTTGTTTTTTGAAACCCGATTTCAGTAGTTTTGGGTTTTTTGTTTCTTTTTTGTGGCTATAATTTTCTGTTTTATTGCATATTGCCAAAAATATGGATTGTTCTACTTTTATTTGTTAAAATCTATAGGATTTATATTTATCATCAATATGAAATTCTTTTAAAATTTTTAATAAATTTATTTATACTTAAGAGTAAACCTGAATTTAGCACTTGATATTTATTCCAAATATCTTCAGTCTTTCTTGAAACTTGTTAAAAATAAAAACATAGTGATTCATAGAATTAATCTAGAATCACTACTTGGTGTTAGTGCATTGATCCTATCAATACAATGAATTCCATTCAATTAATACAACTGAGCCTATTCAATCTATCAGTCTCTGTTCAATATGTGGGATAATAAATGAGCAGTAACCTCTTCTCTCTCACCAGACATGATTTAAAGACAGAGGGTCACATACAAACTCTGAGGAGAAAAACACAGCAGGAAGAAATTATTTCTGAAAGAAAGATCAATGGAGGCAATAGAGAATCATTGCCTTTCTCTAGTGTGGTCTCTAATACTTACTGATCAAGATATCAGCCTACTACTGAGAACCAACAAGACAAACATTGTCATAATATATAAATCAGATCTCACAATAATATGAGATGTGTGATATAGGTGTCACATTTTGTATCATAAACTCAAGGTAGGAAGTATTTTGTTCAAGATTTTCTGCCAAGACTTAAACTAAACTATTTCTCAGACGATAGCAGCACTTCTACCCTGCTTCAACCCACACAATTGAAAAAGATGTGTCTTAAAGAAATTTGTATTTGAAATCATGAATCTCCGAGACCATAGTAAAACTTACTGAGAAAAAGAGTGTCAGAAAGGGAAAATAAGGTTTTATAAAACAAAATGGGACATTTCTCTCATTATTAGAGCATGCCATGGAACTCCAGGGATTGTGGTGCTCAGGTGCAGAATAATAAGCCTCGATTTGGCAATGGAAAATTCCATGAAGGGTCCAATAATATGTTATGCTTCATTAATACAAGAATTTTTACATTTCTACTGTGATTTTCATCCTTCATTATCTTAACTGAAGCCATTATGAAGAAAATCTCACCATTACCTTGGGAAAAGTTCCTAGTGGTGTGTTTTAAAACAAAAATAAAACAAAAATATCAAAAACAATTTTGTTTAAGGAAGGGAGAATGAAAGCACCCACACGGAAGCTCATAAATATCTAAAGTTAGCAAATCTTAGCACCGTCACAATTTCAGTTTAGATTTATACAGAGTCATTTATTTACACTGAGAGTAAGGGCAAGGGTTTGGCCTGAGATTCATCAGTGGATTTGGACATCTGCTCTTATGGCTAGTAAAATCCTTGATTGACAACCTCTGCAAAACCAGATATAAAACTGCTTCATGACGCTATTTATACAATCTCTGAATAACTCTTCAGTTTGTCCTATCCCTTGACTCTGAGAAGTATGATTTTAATTCTCACCAGTTCCCTTTCTGTTACTGAAGTTTTTTGTGACACTTGTAATAAAAGACATGTGGAGATCAGGATACTCATCAAAGTCTTTTCTCTTTCCCTGGGCATGATAATAAATGGAAGAGCTCCTATTCATTGCCAAAATACAGATTCCATGATCTCATGATGGTGTTCCCTCTTCAAGTTTCAAATAGCCACAGTCAGCGAGTCACACCACAAGTGATGATTTAGGAGTTCACTGAAGACTCCTACACGGGCTATTTTTCCTCTTTTAGGATAGAAGAAGCAGTCTCATTCATAACGAGTTGTCAGGGGAGCTGCTAATCAAAAGTGGCTGCAGGAGAAAGTGGTCAGAAGGAACAGGCCATGCATGCCTTTGTCTCTACTCCATCAGTATAACTTTAGGCTTCTCTTCTGGCCCAGGATGACATATGTAATATATTTTAAACATAGGAATTGTAAGTTTTTATTTATTAAAAAAAGCTGAAGAAGAAACTTTCTCTCCAAATGCCCTCTACCACCACACAACTGTTATTTCTTCCAGCACCTGAGTGAACTCTGTCCAATGTGTGGACTCTAATAGAGACAATGTGTGAACTCTAACACAGACGTCCTCAGAACTTAGAACTATTTCCTGTATTGATTTTTTAAATTTTTAAACTTTTTTGTTTGTTTTAAATAGTGTAAGAGCATCATGGACTCTGGGAATTACAAGCTTTGGCCTAGGGCAAGCTACCTAATGCTTTTTGCCTGCACACTCTCATCTGTAAAATAGGGATAATAATCAAATTTATTTCATAGGTTTAAGTAGGAACTGCTTAAAATAGTGCCTCACTCATGGAATGCATTTTATAAAACATCTATTATTGTTAATTATCAGAATATGCAAGGTATAATAACAGAAAAATTTCAGACCATAAAGTAAACTATATAAAACAGAAGTCAAACAACATCATTTTATATGTTTATATATTTAAAATCAAGATGCTTGAATTTTTCATACCTATTTCTCTTAGCATTATAACAGGGTCATTTCTTGCTATTATGAATATTTTTAACAATGGTTACAATGGTTTAATTAGTCTTTCATATGAAGATATTTTAAATTTCCCTATTGTTTAAGAAACAGACTGTTTCCAATCTTTATTGTTCAAAAAAAACTATAAGATTAATATCCTTGCATGAAATTATTGAACTAAATAATTGATTTTTATTTCTGTAGGATACATCCAATGAATTATGTGTAGGGCCCTCTACATGTAGCTCCCAATTGCATCCCCAAAAGTTTATCCTAATTTGTTCTTCTACTGATGGAATTTGAGAGTCCTGATCAAACCACACCTAATTCAGCATTGAATATTGCTTTTAAAGAATCTTGATCAATATAGTAGACAAAAACCTTATGTAATCAATATTCTCATCTGAATATCTGGGCTTATATTTTTTCTTGTGGTTAACATTTTTTTAATTTAAAAAATAAAAATAATAATTTTTATATGTCTTCCTTGAGTTGTTTATACATGCCTTTTGACCATGTTTTCTATTATATTGCTGTGTTTTGTTCTATTATTTTATTACATAACCCTTTGTCGTATTTTGGCATTTTTTCTTCATGATTACTATTCATCCTTCATTATTGGTTTCTGGTGATATCTTACACATTAGCAAGAATTTATTGAGCAACAACTATGTTCTGGCTACTGTTCTAAGCTCTCAGGAAATAAGGTAATGTTCTCTGCACAGAAAATAAGAGAAGTCCTTGATATCATAGAACTTATAGTCTAGTCAGGGAGACTGATACTAAATAAGGAAAAAAGCAAATAAATAATGTAATAAATCATATAATAAAATTGATAATAGTATCAGTAATTTTGCACCTGCTAGAATACCATAATATATTTGCTATTTACTGCTTATAAAGTTTGGGCAGTGTTTCTTACAAAAGGTAGACAGCATTTTCTTGATTGGTTACAGAGCAATGAAAGCCTCTCTTTCCTCCAGAAAGCGGGTTCTCAACTCCAACCATGCATCTGAAGCACCAACCTTTCACACATCCACTGCTACCCAAGGAGTACATCTAGTGTTGAGAATGAAATTACCCAATATGCCTTCCTATTCTCTCAGCTTGGATATGGAAACTGAGATCTGACTTTTATGTTAAAACTGGAGCAATCGTCTAGGTCACCTTGGGATGGTGAAGAAAGCACAAGGCTCTCCTCATTCCTCAGTAAACTCTAGAAGGCTGAAACATCAGATTCCAAAGTAGCTCATTATCAGTTAAAAATAAGGACTTCGGGACTATGTCTAATACACAACTGAAGATAAAACTCAGACACAATATGCAGGATAAAAGGAAAACTGAAAGGAAATGGAAGGTATACAACAAGAAAGGACAGAACTGTGTGAACACTTCCTTGAGAATGGCAATCACAATTCTTAGTGATTTAAAGGCATAGCATTTTATATCCTCCTGTGGGTAAATATCCTACAAGAGTCTACATCACAGTTACACTCAAAATTTTCTGTTAAGCTAACACATGAATGCAAACTCAAAGAAATACTAGAAAATAAAAGTTGAAGTGTCATCTTTTTATAAAATGGGATCGGGCCAACAAAATTACTACATTTTGCTTTCTATCCTCAAAAAATAATAATTGAAGGGGAGAAGTGGTCTGAAAATACTTAGTTTTATTAATGGTCAGACTATATCTGAAGGTAAACTAGGCTTAAAGTTCCCTATCTAAAGCTGAATTCAGCAATAAAGGTAGAAAATTAAGAATTAATAAAGAGTTTTAAATACATATTACCCCTGCCCAACAGGAATATGGTTCAGAATTTGACAACTCACATGTTACATCCATGTGAGCACAAGGGAGGCTGGTAGGTGGACCTAAGAAAGGAGGTAAGGATATGAAGAAATTGCTTCTTATCTCATGACTACTGATTATGAATGGTGAAGTGTACTTTATACTTCTAAACTTCTGTAGTATATAAATGAATCATGAGACCTAGTAAATTCAAGAAATGAAGAAAATATCAGGGAATACTGGATGTATTTGTTAATACCTTCATCTGATGTTTGTTGATTTCAGTGACAATAGTTGCATGAGACATGGATTCTACAGTTTGAATGCCATATTCCTGAAGCTGGTCACCAGTGTGATCTAAAGAAACCTCTTCCCCAAATCCTTGTGTGTCTAGTCACTTTTTGCAATAAGAGAGGACGAGATGAAAAGGTTGGATATATTAGTTAAAATACTTCCCATTTTCTGGAAGGGAAGTCAGTTGTGGGTTGCTTTTAATTTTAGAAACAACGCTCCAGGAATAAAATGGTAATCCTTCTCTGACTTCCATTATGTTCTTGAAAAACCCTGCTGTGAGAGAATTCACTCCTGAGGAATTTAATATTATGTGGAAATGGGTTTAAGGAGTTGATAATTGAGGATCCGTGAAAGCCATATATATGGCTTTTTTCCCCCCTCAGGAATCAACACAAAAAGAAAATATAGATGTTAAACCGAATATCAAGGACACATTAGAAATTTTAAATGAATAAATACCAATACTATACAATCAATTTGCATTTTTATTTCTTCTTCCTTTTTGGAGCTACTTCAGGATCACCTATCCTCATTGTTTTTATGAGAGGCTTATTGATTGACTTTGTTTTGCTTCAGTTTGTAGCATACTCAAGTCTGTTCCCTTATAAAATAATCAATGTTCTTCTGAGCTGTATTGTTGAGTCCTATTTATAAGGAGCCAAGAAAACCAAAATAATGTGTATATTTGACATATGGAGTTGAAGGCAAATAAAGCAATGACCCCAACAAAATGGTGGGTAATCTTATAAATTGTTCAGCATATTACAGAGGAGTCGATCTGACGAGGGCTTAATTCCAATCCCAGATATTCCCCCTAACCAGAGATAGTTCCTCAGGATTACCAGTATTCACAGACCTACCAATCAAGCACAGATCAGAACAAAACAGAAGATGGGCCTTGATCAGTGAGACCTCTGTCACTGTTGAACTGTTCCTACCTAACAGGGACGGCTTGGGGTTATCTGTACCATCATTCTATGTCTCTCTTAAGGAAACCTGGTGGAAACCCTCTGCCATGCATTGTTGACCACTGCTGTTTTATGGATCTTTTTTCATGAAAACTGAAAGAGCTGTTCGTCTCTCAGAGTGTGGTATTAGGGCTTCTACAAGATGATAAATTGGGTCAGTCTGTTCTTATCCTACCAGGGCCAAAAAATAAACAAAAAGGAATAAAAAAAGGAAAAACAAATTTTCACTTTCCCAAGATGATGACTTATCTTACAGAGATAATGTGCTGTGAATAATCTAGCATATTTCTAAAGGTTACCAGATTTTCCCTGTTCACAGACTGGTTCACGATACTGTGATATAAGAGAAAAGTAAAGACAAACACCCCCCCCATTCTAGATATCTTCCGTGTATTTCTCTCTCAAGTATCATGATTTCTGCCACCCCAATTTTCTACCACAAAATCATCTCAAATTCCACACTTACTAAAACGGAAATTCTTCAGGTTCAAGAGACCCTTTTGGAACTCTTTTTCAAAACAAGTAAACTTGGATGGGGACAGAACAAATTAAGAGATTGCAAGTCAAAACTCTGTCATATTTTGCTTTAAAAATATAGTACTGCATGTTAATAAGATGAAAAATACTTTATCATTGTTTTACTCAAATGGAAACATTTTTCTTCCCCTACTTCATAATTATGACTGAGTTTTTTTCACCATTATGTTTGGAAGGATGGGAATTTCATTTGCTTTTAAAAATTATTATTTTGTACAAAGTCCTGTTGCTTGTATGTCAGAGACTTCCTCAACCATGGTTAGGTAAATATAAGCATATTAGAGTTGTTATCTTCCTTGGGGCTGGATCTCATTGCTAACCTTAGGAAGAAATAGGTATTTAGAATTCCCTCATGTGGTTCTCTCTGATCTGTGCTGCTGCACTAACCAGGGTGCCACTGTTTGTCTTGTTCAAAGGGGAAATCTGACATCAAAGGATTCCAGTCCTGGTTTATGGCAGGAGTTCGTTGGCCCACACCAAGCTGTGTTATAATTCCTAGAGAAGTCAGGAGAAGCTCTGAAGGATAGGTTGGAGGTTTCCAAAATATTTATTTATTGAAGATCTACTGTGTTGCCTCAAATTCCTATTAATTGAAACTTCTATTGAGCTTTTATGGATGAATCCCTACCTGTACCACCTCTCTTATACCTAGACTTCCCAGAGCATGGATTTTCTATCCCTGAATCAAGCTATCAGACCTAGTTTTGCACCACTATTCATGTTAGCCACATGACTGTCTTTGTTTCAGCCAACTATCCTGACGTGAATAGATGCAATTCAATACAATTTTTCTTTCCTTCTCTATTTGCAGGTATATGTTCAGTTAACATATTTGTAGCTTCATTGTTTTTCAAAGGCAAATACTTTAGTGAAATGATTTTGGTGTTCATCCTCTTTGAATAAAATAGGGCAGGATGTATTTGGAAACTCTAACCCCCTCGTAAGGATCTCAAAAGACAGTAAGCTTATAAAATCGATATTACTGATAGCCCTTTCAAACTTTAAAAGCTAATGTTATGTTTGTTTCTATGTTTCCCTGTATGTTTGTTTTTCATTTGTTTAAAGTGCTAATGACATTCATTGCTTTTCAGATTTATCAGATTAGCACCACTATAACAGTTTATGGTGTTATATTTTATAAGATTTACTTAATACAATTTTAATTATCACTGAAAAATGGCTTCTAGTTATAAAAGTACTCTGAAAATTATGAGCTAAACCTACCCTAAATTAAGAGTCAGGGCTTGTGCACTTAATAATAATTTTTTAAAATGGAAATATCACATGGTACAGTAACTCATCATTGAAATATTCATATTTTAAATAACAAAAATACATCTAGGAACATAGAACTGTCAAATAAAGCAGATTCTTTGTAATATTACTTTACAGGATTGTAGAAATTTACTGGCATGCCAATTACAGGTTATTAGCAAAACATGTCATTTCAGGAAATGTGGTTTAGTTTGGAATCTTGGCATTCTGCTAACATATGGTGGCTCCAAAATATTATAATGAGATGGTGAAAACAGTGCAAGAATCCATAAAATGCTAGGTACCATGAACCAAAGTTAGGTACCTAGTTTTTGATCTCTATAAATAGAAACTCAAAAAAAAGCTTTAATAATGACTCTGAAGAAACAAGATTTCCAATGATCTCTAAAAATTTTGTATAATTTTGCAATTTAAAGAGGGGATATTATAAACAAAATATTTACTCTCTATTTCAATCAAAAGCAATGCATAAATTAAAGATAGTTATTATTTAATATAACTACGTCTTCCTTACTAAACATGCTATAAAATCTCTGCCTTTCTGATTTTGATTTTATTGCTTCCACTATCTCTTACTAGGATACTTTCTGTATTTTTCAGTAACCCCTCTTATCTACCTCAAGATTTACTGGATCATATTACCTTCAAGACCTTGCTTAAGTCAGAGAGTTATAAAACAATCCAGTGCTATGTACAATTTCTACCTATGCTTAGATAAGTGCTTCGCATTGAAAGTTTGGACAACAATGGCAAAAACTGAAAATACTGGTAGCTTTGGGCATGAGATCAAAGGTCCAAATGCAGATCTGAAATTTGGAGATGAGTTAATCAGGAGGAAAAGACAGGCAGGACTAAAACATTAGTCTAGAACTAATCAGAAGTTCTAGACCTTATCTAAAGTTCATGGCATCCACTCAAGCCAGGATGATTGGCTGAAACAAAAAGGACAGACAAGTGGCTAGCATTAAAAAATGTGGCATAGAAAACCAGCTCGGAAAAGTTGGTTCAGCAATAGAAATTCATGCTCTGGGAGGTCTAGAGATAAGAAGGGTGATGTAAGTAAGGACTCATCTGTAGAAGATCAATAGAAGTTTAGTTACTGGGAATTTGAGACAAAAGGCAAAATTGACTCTCAGATTCACATAACAGAAACTCAGATAATGATTGAGATGTTTAGACTATTTTAAATGGCAAGTAAGTGAGTAGGCAAACACCCTAAGAAGCAGATCGCTCAAAAGCTTTTGGCAGCAAGTGTTCTACACTGGGTCAAGAGTCTCTGTCCTACACAGGACTGAAAATCTCATTGTCCCTGGACAAAATAAAAATTCCAATATAATTTCAGGAAATACTTGTTGCTTGTGAAATCCATCTGTGGGTCCCGTAGTGGTACACAGATCACTTTCACAAACCACTGAGTCTCAAGATACAGGATTGAACCTAGAGACCATTGTCCTACTTCTCTGTGGAGCTTCCCACCTGCCTCAACTTCAACTTCTGTACTCCTATGGCAATTTTTATTTTACTCACTTACTTGCCATTTAAAATATGTTATCAAGGTATTGTTTTTAAAATATGTTTATGGGGCTGGGGATGTGGCTCAAGCGGTAGCGTGCTCGTCAGGCATGCGTGCGGCCCGGGTTCGATCCTCAGCACCACATACAAAGATGTTATGTCCGCCGAAAACTAAAAAAATAAATAAATAGATATTAAAATTCTCTCTCTCTCCCTGTTTTTTTTTTAATAAAATATGTTTATGGCTATGTCCCCTTGCTCAATTTGAGAAATCTTAAAATCCATTTGCCCTTTATTTCGAAGAACTATTAATAAGGTTTGTAGAGGACTGTGAGTTTATAAGATAGAATGTGGAGAGCTAGTTAAGGACATTGACTTTGAAAATCCAAAATGTCCAACAATTTTGATGAAAAGGGGTAAATTTACTTACCTTGGAAACTGGCTATTGCTTCGGAGAGTTTCCAAATATCAGATAAATAGCTTTTCAGATTAACCACATAAACTTTAAATTTTTGCCAAAGGTGTCTCATACTCCTCAATATTATGGGAGGAGGAGAGAGAGAAAGCAATAGAGAGGTGGGGGGAGGGACATGAGTAGTGTGATTAACTTAAAAATATTTAAATGAGTAGAATTTTTCAAAACTCATCTTTTAAATAGTCATAGAAAAAGTGATTAAATACATTGAAAAGAGAAAATTTTAAGAAGCTTTAAAAGTGTATGATTAAAACCAAATGAGTGGAAGGAAGAAAAAGGAAATGAGGCTCGAAATCAGGAAAGATTTTGGTGGCAGAGCTATTATCCTGAAGTATACAGAGGCGGATAGAAAGATTAAAGATACTGTGAATAGATAAGACTTCTCATTGCCCTAGAGAACAGACTAGATTTCTGAGTTAATCTTTTCCCATACAACTTGTGAAATGCTTTGTAAACTAATTGGTGCTATTGTGGTGCTGAAAAGTCTTGCTTTCATTTTGCTTATAAGAATGTTTATGCTTATGAAAGGATGGATGATTTTCAGTTTTGGGATTATATCTTCTTTCACTTTATGCTGGTGAATGCTCATGAACACACATCCATTCAAAAAGTACATACACAAAGCAGGAAAAGGAGGGATCTGTGTCCCATTTAGCTTTGAGATTTGAACTCAGAGATACCTTGTTTCCAACTTCTTCAGTACGCTCATGACTTACTCATGAGTCTTATTAGCACAAAACGGAAAGACAGTCCCATAGACAAGTTGCCTCAATAGCTGGCCTGTGCCCAGAGCCCTACCCAATTCAACTTCCTAGAGGAGAAGAAACATAGTGAAGGTAAGTTACCTGCTCAACTGAAGTGTGACAACGTAGAGAAAAAAGGACCAGAAGACACACTTTTAAAATGCACCAAAGTTGGGGCTGGGATTGTGGCTCAGCGATAGAGCAATCGTTTAGCATGTGTGAGGCCCTAGGTTTGATCCTCAGCACCACATAAAAATAAATAAACAAAATAAAGGTATTGTGTCCAACTACTTCTAAAAAATAAATATATTTTTTAAATGTAGCAAAATATTACATAGCAAGACTCTCTAGTCTGCAAGCAGTAATCAAGGTCAATCTTGGACTACAAATTCCTAGGCTGTTATGCTGAAAGAAACCATGGAGGTTTCCCAAATAGCATAACTAGCAGTTCTTAGGTGGAGAAACTGAAGCCCAGCGAGGTAAAGTTATTTGCTTGGGGTCATATTCTGGTTAGTAACAGCAGGTAGACAAATATTTCAGACTTTTTGAACAGATGGTGAGTGACACTCAGGGTCAGAGGCAGGCCAATGCCTTCAAAAAACCTTTCAGTTAGAAAACAAGGTCAAAGTTTCATATATACAGAATAGAAAAAAGTATTATATTGTATATGTATCTGCATGTGTTAATAATGATGTCTTCAAAGAAGAGAGAAAGCATCACATATACATATATAACTAAAAATGCACTATCATTTGCACCCCAATTTTCACTTAGGAAGTGAAAATGAATTCAGTAGTTTCACTCTTTTTGGAGGAAGCCCATGAAAATACATAAAAAGCCATTTGCCCCATTTTATTCCATTAGTCTCCTAAGCACACATGCATTCGTTTCTTCACCTTTTCATTCAATAAATATTTGTTTAACGTCTACTGTGCTTTATATTATAGGAGTAAATACAGTGAAAAATAGAACAAAAAAGTTCTTATTGTCATTGCATATTAATTCTGGTGGATACAAAAGAGTGGACAAAATATTGTGTGACTTTCATAAGGATGCACATTAACAGAAATCTCTTTGAACAGAAATTCAAGTAAATCATTTTCCAGCCTTATCATTTTTATACCTGTCAAAATAATTGCTGAATATTAGAAGTGTAATAAGGAATGAAAATTTCAACATCCTTTGCATTATAAACTCCCAAAGAGCAAAAATCACAATATCTAAATATGTTACCTTCTCCTTTTCTTCTTTGGACAGTTTCATTTATAGTTTCCATGGATTCATCATTCTCACCATTCACTGTTAGAATGCTAAATTATTCCAGGGAAAAGTTTTAAAAATTCCATCCAGTTATCCAGGAGCCAGTCAGTCCTAGCCAAGGTCAAGGTGATCTCAGTTCCCGTTTCTCCTCCCCTCCCTCCCCTTCTTCCTGCCAGCACTTGGAGGATACCCAGAGCTCCATAAATGGAGCACTTGCTGGGATGGACACCAGAAGGCACTTTCCCCTCAATCCCTCCCGGGAGCCCAGCAGATAGGAAATGTACCAACTCTGTTTTTTTTTTTTTTTTTTTTTTTTTTTTTTGGAGCAATCAATACAGATCCATACCCTGGATATAACTAAGGTTAGGAAAATATGAAAAGAAATGTGCAAATAAAATACTGTAACCCCAAATGCTCCATTTAATTTAATTTTGGTTTAAGTGCTCTAGTAGACAAAAGATTTAACATAGAATAAACTGAAATAAGACCTTGTGATATAATCAGCAAATCATTAGTTTTTCATTTATTAGCTTTGCTCTTCTATAATACAATTTACTAGCATTTTCTGTGTTCTTTAATTCTACTCTCTGAAAGTTGATTTCCTTAGGAATATTAATATTAAATCACCATGAAGTAGCATATTATTCATGGGAAATATAGTTGGCAACTAAACAGTGTATCACAATTCAAGTTACATTTTTTTAAAAAAATTTCATGTTTTTATTTATTGATCCTGAGAAAAGCTTATGTGCCTCTGAAATCCTAGGAAAGTGTAAGGGCCTGTGCTTTTCTTAATCAACAAATATTTATGTGGTAAATAGAATGCCTTTGGCCAAGAACTTGCATGTTAACTTGCATCCTGATGAAAATTTAAATAGCTGATTAAGCTCCTCAAACACAGGATTTATAATGGATGCCACTATCATTTTGCAAAGTAATTTAATGCATGTTTAGTGCAATTATTATGTGCTCTCTTTTCATAAGGAGACCCAGCTGGGATTTTGCAAGTGCAAGAAAGAGAGCAACTGGTGTAAGGGCAGCAATTTGTTGAGATCTGTGTGAAGAATTTCTTCTGAATCTTACTTCCCTAGAGGTATATAATTGCAGCTTTGGAAAACTTTCAGGATGGTGTCACTATACATTGTGTGTGTGTTGAGTAAAGTAGATAACACATGTAATATCCAACACAAAGTTGAAAAAATATACCTCAGGTTTCTATCACTAATTAGATATTTGATTTAAATGAATCAACTGATATTTTGTATCCCCTGTTAGACCATGAAGGACCAATTGAGCTGAAGACACAGGAAGCTGAAAGTTTTGCTTAAAATGCACACACACAAAGAAAAAATGAAGACAAATCAAAGTAAATCTTTTTCTTCCCACCATGTGAATAAACCATAAACACTTAAGGTCTTTATTAAGCCAAACGAAAATTCTTCCAATTTCCAAAGATTTACTTTCTTCAAAAGTTGTCCCTGGACTTTACTAAGATGAATATTAATTTTAAGATAATGATTATTATGAACTCTAAATTCATGCTTTTCTAAAGTAGGAGAATGTTATTTGGAGAGAGCCCATCATATCAATTTTTGCAAAAGAACCATAGAAAACATGGTGCTTCACAGAGAGGGGAAAGGAAGACAGTGATAAACCCAGGAAATGATGGAAAATTGATGTTCAAATGAGAGTTTAAATGAACCTAGCCAATGTAGTCCCATAATTTACTTCTAAGTTAAGTCTGTAGTATGCACCACTAGCATATTCTCATTTTATACGCTTTTTATGAGGGGAAAAAGAGCTTGTTTAGTGCATCATATTTTTCATGCTTTCTCTCTCTTGCTTTTAATAAAAACGTTATCTTTCCAGTGCATTTTGGCATCATTTTCTCACAGTACTCAGCCTGTATGTGCAAGTCTGAAGCAGTCTTCTTCCTGTAAGCTCCTGAAATATTATCAGTACAATTTCCCCTCCTACGAAGTATAATAAATACCTTGGTCCATGGAAACCCATTTAAATTGACATGTTTAGACTATTAACTAAAAATATGTCAATTCTTGCCTCCCTGCAAATGAAATCCAAGATCAGCTATAGAAATTTAGGAAAACTGGTCTAGAAAATAATGTTATTTAACAAATAATAAACACAGGTGTTTTTCTGTAAAGGGAATGTAATAAAGGCTCCATATGTTCTCTTTAGCATTAGGGGCAATCACCATTCACACCCTCTTTGTTCCAATCTGGTGCTTTTTGAAGGAAAGACACAATTGAACAGAACAATATTCCACCTTTTAAAATAGGAAAATAAACAAAAAGAGCACTGAGAGATTATTTTAAAAGGGGATTTATGTGAGTATAAGGAATGTTCTACCTCCTTTGGAGTTTCCACAAGAGTTACTTTAGTTGTTTGGACTCCAGCGAATCCACCCTCCAACCTAGTACTTAAAACCAAAAGTTTAAACAGGACAGCCTACAAGATGCTAGTCCAGAGCTTTATGTGTTGTGAATTCTAACTAAATTCTCTGGCATATCCCAATTTCATTTAAATATAGAATCTGCAGGCTCATAACCACTGTTGCTTTTTCAGTTAACATTTATTTACTTGTTTTATGCATTTCAGCAAAAGATGGAATAAAAGCTTTCTTTCAATAGTCCTCAGAAGAAGCTTAGCTCTAATGAAAAGAAGCAGAGAGTACTGGGGGGACAAAGAGGAGGGACAGTCTTAAATGCCTGTGCTCCTAGAGAAATCAGTAATTTAAGGCAGAATTTGAATAGTTTTGCTCCAAGTCCATCAGCTTTAGAGATCTATCCTCAGCACTGAGAGAAGAAAAGCATTTGGGTAAGAAACTGGTGCAGTTTTCCCCCAACTCCCTGTGCACTGGGTTTTCACAGAATATTAGCACTTTTAAAGTGTGTCTCATACAGAAACTCAGATATTTCCATATTGAAAAATCAAAATTGTAAAGAAAAACAAAAAGAGACAGAAGTAAGGTGCAGGGGCAAAGCAAAAGGGCTGTTCCTCTGAGCTGCCACCTTTATTTCTATAGATATAAATAAATCCAGGGAGGGGATTGAGGGGAAAGTGACTTCTGGTATCCATGTTACATTAGGTCATTGGCATCATTAGTACATATTGTTCATTGTATAAAGTTACTGTTATGGGGGCAGGTTAGGGCACAGTGACATAATTGTGTTGTCTAACAAGAGAGTTTCTTTATTCCCAAAAGCTGAGTGTCTGAGATTAAGGTCGAGGCTGATAAGACTTTAGCACAGAGCCTCCTCACAAGCAGCTAGGCATTAAGCATGTATTAGTCATCTTACTAGTTCCTGTGAGAAACTGCAGAATATTCCAACTATGGGAAACAGGGCGCCTATTATACCCCAGGAGTTTGTTCATTAGAGGAATGCTGCCTTGTACATTTCCACAGCCAGAATCCTTACAAAAACTGACATTAAATTATTGGGGAATCAATGGTTGTAATTTTGCATTAAAAACTTCATTTTACTTGCTGACTCCAACACACAGTTTAACAACTATTTCCTAAACACTATTGTAAATTAGCCTTGGGATATGAATGTATAGGATGCATAATAAAAATGTGACCTGTGAGATGATCACCACTTTAGAGAAATATGCATTTTAGTTGAGATGTATACATCTAGAAACTTCCTTCTGATTGCAGGAAGCCTTGTCCCTCATTCTGGGTGGTCAGGAAGTATAGCTTAGTCAAAGGGATTTTGTATGAAGAGTGCAATTCAGTGTCAGGCTAGATCATTTCAACTGACTTTTCTAGTTTTGAATACATTTTAATAAAAAGCGTTTTATAGTCATTTGAGAAATAGAATGGCAGATTATTCAAAGTTCTTTTGAGCTACAGAGTCAACCAGTGAATTCATTATAGGTTTCTAAAATTGAGTGAGTTCTCCAAGTTACATTGTCTTTCTGTTGTTATCCCTGATTCTGTTTTTATTTTGTTTTCTGGCATATATATGTATAAAGTATATTCATACCAATTCGTGTCTTCATACCTGCACCCCAAATACATGTAGATGTAGTTCTTCATGCCTATATATATATATATATATATATATATATATATATATGTATTTGTACAATGTATACAAGTAATAATGTTGTAGCTCTGCATAAACCCAAGGGAGGAGTATCATACTACACCTGAATATTCAAGTTTCTATATTCAAGTTTTAGAGAAGCACAAAGCATAATCAAGAGAACAGACAAGAAAACAAATAATGAAGATCAACAAGCACTTAGGGATTAAAGGAATGCTAACATTACTAAGGGCACGGCACAATTGTTGTAACTAGAAAGGACCCACCAACAAGTATATAGCTAGTGTAGGAAGACAATATATTTACAAGTGTGTCACAACATCAGGAGAAAGAGAAGCATCATTACTGACATGAACTTCTGGAAGCAGGACTCATTAGGGCTAAGCATTAATAACCTGGAGTGAAATAACCTAATTTGATTTTCCACTTCCAGTAACACATCTCTGACATCACCTGAGACTACTTATATTCTTTGTAAGAGAACTAAGCCAGCTTTCTTGTTAGGGATTCCCAAACACAAAAAGGTTTTAGGCCTGCACCCCAAATACATGTAGATGTAGTTCTTCATGCCACACTATTAAACTATTTGGCACATTATATGACAAGTATAATACAAAATACTTTTAAATAGTCTCTTCTTATTACTTGGACAAACTTTTACAAACTCTTCCTACAATATTTTCTCTAAAGATATCTTATCATTTTTTAAGAATTTGACTTTATGATTCATGTCTAGTTTACTTCAACACTTTTTATTTACTGTCAGAGTTGAAAATCTGGCTCAAAAACATACATACTTTCAAATAGAAGCATATAACTCAGCTTACTAAATCATGAAACCCATTTTGCAATCCTATTTAGCAATTACCCAAAATTTTTATTGAATTTTTTAAATATATGACAGCGGAATGCATTACAATTCTTATTACATATATAGAGCACAATTTTTCATATCTCTGGTTGTACACAAAGTATATTCACACCAATTCATGTCTTCATACCTGTACTTTGAATAATAATGATCATCACATTCCACTATCATTTACATAGCAAATTTCTGTCTTCCCACTGTTACTTCAGTTGTTCTTATAAGCAAAATTTAAGGTGATGGTTTTCTGATGTTTTTAAACAAATGGGTTCAAGTTTCCTGAATAACTTCATTTGGAAGTTAATTTTTTAATGTTTTTATTAGTGAATTATAGTTATACCAAATATTGGGATTCATTTTGACATTATTATACATGCATGCGATATAACTTGTTCTATTTCAGTTCCAAGTACTTCCTCTTTTCCTGCTCTCCTTCCTCCCCTTTGCCTTTCTCTACTCTACTGGTCTTCCTGCTATTTATTTATTTATTTATTTATCTATTTATTTATTTATTTAAATTGGTGTTTTTTAGATACATATTAAGGTGGAATTCATTGTGGTATATTCATATATGTACATAGCATAATTTTGTCAATTTCATTTTGCATTTCCTCCCTTTCCCTGTGCCTCCTACCTCTCTCAATCCCTTACTGTAGTCTGCTGTTCTCCCCTCTTTTTGTGGGATCTGACTCCTCTTTTCTTTCCCTTTATTTTTCTCTAGTTTCCACATATGAAAGAAAACATTTGACCTTTGACTTCTAAATTTGGTTTATTTCACTTAGTATGATGTTCTCCATTTCTATCCATCTGCCAACAAATGCCATAATTTTATTCTTCTTTATGACTGAATAAAACTGCATTGTATATGTATATTATACATTCTTTATCCATTCATCTGTGAATGGGCACCTGGGCTAGTTCCATAACTTGGCTATTGTGATTTGTACTGCTATAAACATTGATGTGCTTGTATCACTATAGTACAGTGGTTTAGTTCTCTGGATAAATACTGAGGAATGGAATAACTAAATCATATGGTGATTCCATTCTTAGTCTTTTAAGGAATCTGGAATAATGTTTTCCAGAGTGGTTGCACTAATTTGCAGTTGCACAAGCAATGCATGACTGTAACCTATCTTTTCTTTTCTTTCTTTCTTTTTGTTTTTACCATATCCTCACCAGCATTGATTATTATTTGTATTCTTGACTACTGCCATTTTCACTGGAGTGTGATGAAATCTCAATGTACTTTTATATTTCTTTGATTACCAGGAATGTTGAACTTTTTAAAATATATCTGTTGGTTAATCGTATTTCTTCTTTTGAGAAGTGTCTGTTTAGTTCTTTTTCACAGTTATTGATTGGGTTATTTATGTTTTTGGTGTTAAGTTTTTTGAGTTGTTTATATGTACTTTTTGGATACTAATCCCTGGTCAGAGGAGTAGTTGGCAAGTTTTTTCCCATTCCGTAGCTCTCTCTGTATGCTCTTAATCATTTCCTTTGCTGTGGAGAAGATTTTTTTTTGTTTTTTTTTTTAAATTTAACATCATACAATTTATTGATTCTCAGTTTTATTTCTTAAGCTTCAGGGATCTTGTTAAGGATTTCAGTGACTGCACTGATATGATGGAATGTTGACCCTATATTTTCTTAAAGCCATTGCCAAGTTTCTGGTCTAATTCCTAAGTCTTTGATCCACTTTTGATTTTTTGTGTGGGGTGAAAGATAAGGATCTAGTTTTATTCTTCTACATATGGATATCCAGTTTTCTCACCACCATTTGTTTAAAAGCCTGTATTTTCAAAAATGTATGGTTTTGGCACCATTGTCAAAGATCAATTAACTATAATTATGTGGATTTGTCTCTGTGTCTTCTATTCCATTGGTGTTCATGTCTACTTTGTTGCCATTATCTTGCTATTTTTGAATCAGGACCTTATTTCAAATTATACTGTAGAGCTGTAGTAACAAAAACTACATGGTACTGGCATAAAAATAGACTCTTAGACCAATGGTACAGAACAGAAGACACAAAGACAAACCCATACATCTATAGTCATTTGATCCTTGACAAAGGTGTTAAAAACATGTTGGAGAAAGACAATCTTTTTAATAAATTGTGCTGGGAATACTGGTAATCCATATATAGAAAAATGAAATTAGACCATATCTCTCATTCTGCTCAAAAATCAACTCAAAGAGGATCAAAGACCTAGGAATTATAGCAGAACTATGCAACTCCTAGAATAAAATGTAGTGTCAACATTCCAATATATGATCACAGACAACGAATTTTTCAAAGACTCTTAAAGCTCAGGAAATAATGCCAAAAGTTAATAAATGGAATGCTATCAAATTAAAAAGCTCCTGTGCAGCAAAGGAAACAATTAGGAATGTGAAAAGATAACCTATAGAATCAGAGAAAATCTTTGCAAGCTACACTCTGAAAGAGGATTAATATCTAATTATGTAAAGGACTCAAAAAATTAACACCAAAACAATCAAATATCCCAATCAATATATGGACAAATAAATTAAACTGACACTACTCAAAAGAAGAAATACAAATAGATAACAAATATATGAAAACGTGTTCAGCATCATTTCCAATTATGGAAATGCAAATCAAAACTACACTGAGATTTCATCTGACACCAGTCAGAATGGCAGTCATCAAGAATATGAATAGTAATAAATGTTGGAGAGGATGTGGAGAGAAAATAAAACATTTGCACTGTTGGTAGGATTGTAAATTAAAACAATCACTGTGGAAACCAGTATGGGTTTCCTCAAAAGACTAGCATGGAACCACTATATGATCCAGCTAAATACCACTATTGAGTATTTATCCTAAAGAACTGAAGTCATCCTCCTACAATGATACATGCATGCCCATGTTTATAGCAGCACCAATTAACAGTAGGGAAACTATGGAATCAGCCTAGATGTTCATCAACAGATTAATGGATAAAAAAATATGGTACACATACACATTGAAGCTTCATTCAGCCCTAAACAAAAATGAAATGGTGCTATTTGCAGGAGAATGTGTGGAACTAGAGACCATTATGATAAGCAAAATAAGTCAAACTCAGAAAGTCAAAGGAAATATATTTTCTCTCATGTAAGGAAGCCAGAGAGGAAAAAGAAGAAGAAAGGTGGGGTCAGATCTCAAGAAAATCAAAAGGAGATCAGTAGAAGAAAAGAACCACGGTGTGGGAAGTGGGGAAAGAAAGGGGAAGTGCTGGGGAGTGATATTGACCAAATTATATTGTTAGATTGTGTACATGTACAAGTATGTAACAAGAAAGCCCATCATTATGTACAAATATAATGCACCAATAAACAATGTGAAGACAAAAATACTTTAAAATATCAGGTATTTGATGTCTCCAGTGTAAGCTGTTCTTACAGAGTATTGCATTGGCTATTCTGGGTCACTATTCTTCCAAATAAATTTTGGAAGTTTTTTTAATATTTCTGTGAAGAATTTAATTGGATTTTGATGAGAGTTGCATTGAATCTGTATATTGCTCATGGTAATATGGCTATTTTGACAATATTTATCCTGTCTATCCAAGAACATGAGAGGTTTTTTTTTTTTTTTTTTTTTTTTTTTTTTTTTTTTTTTTTATCTTCTATGGTCTTCTTCAATTTGTTCCTTCAGTATTCTATAGTTTTCATTGTAGAGGTCTTTCATTACTTTTGTTAGATTTATTCCCCAGAAACTGCATTTTAAATTTTGTTGCTGTTATTGTAAATTGGAGAGTTTTCCTTATTCCTGTCTCAGCAGATTAATTATTGGAATATAGAATAATTATTGATTTATGAATGTTGATCTTATATCCTGATACTGTGCTGAATTTGTTTATCAGCTCTAGAAGTCTTCTGGTGAAGTTTTTCTTTTTATCCTTCTAGATATAGGATCATATTATCACCAACAGAGATAATTTAACTTTTTTTTTCTACTTGTATCCCTTTATTTTCTTCTTTTGCCTGATTGCTCTGGCTAGAATTTCAAGGACTATTTTAAATAGGCATTGTGAGAATGGACATTCTTGTCTTGTTCCTGCTTTTAAAGAAAATGCTTCCAGTTTTTCTTCATTTAGTATGATGTTAGCTTTGGGTTTGTGGTATATAGCCTTTATAATCTTGAGGCAATTTTTTTTCTATTCCTAGTTTCTCCAGTATTTTTAACATGAATGGGTGCTGGATTTTTTCAATGCTTTTTACCCACATCTATTGAGATGATTGTATGATTCTTGTCCTTAATTTTATTTATGAGGCAAATGACTGTGATTGATTTGCTTCTGTTGAACCAACTTTGCATTCCTGGGATGATATTCACGTGCTGTGTTTTTGAATGTGGTTTGTCAATATTTTTATTAAGGATTTTTGCATCTATGTTCATCAGAAAATTTTGGTTTATAGTTTTCTTTGTATGATGCATCTTTGGTTTTGGTATCAGAGTTATACTGGTTTCATAGTATATATTTGGGAGTGTTCCCTCCCTTTCTATTTCATCAAATAATTTGAGGAAGACTAGAATTAGTTTTTCCTTAAAAATCTGGTAGAAATCAATGGAGTATCTATCTGGTCCTGGATGTTTCTTTGTTGGAAGGTTTTTAATTGTTTCTACAAAATCATTACTTGATATCCGTCTGTTTAGATTTTCTATATCTTCTTGGTTCAATTTGGGTAGGTCATATGACAAAAATTAAGACCAAATTAAATATAGTAGACAAACCAAAATATCAGGAAGTAACCAACATCTGTCCATAATAATGCTAAATGTAGATGGTTTCAATTCCCCAATTAAAAGACATGAATTGGAAGAATGGATTAAAAATCAAGATCCATCTATATGCTGTTTGCAAGAGACCCATCTCTTAAGCAAAGACAGGCAGAAAGTAAATGGATGGGAAAAAATATTCCATGCAAATGGAATCTAAAAGCAAACAGGAGTAAACAGTAGTATCTACAAAGCAGATTTTAAGCAAAAATCAATCAGAAGAGACAGAGAATTTCACTATATCCTGGTAAAGGGAACAATCTAACAAGTAGATCTAAAGGTAGAAACTTTTTATGTTCCAATTTCAGTGTATCTAATATGTATCTAATAATAAAAAAAATACTTCTTGATATTAAATGCCAGATAGAACCCAATACAATAATACCGGGTGATTTTAACACACCCGTTTTACCAATAAACAAGTCATCTGAACATAAAGATATTTTCATCCTAAATAATGCTATAAAGGTAATGGACATAACAGACATCTCTAGAATATTTCACCCAAAATAAGCCATATTCACTTTCTGTTCCAAAGCTCATGGAGTTTTTTTCCAAAATAGACCGTATTCTAGATCAAAATATAAGCCTTAGCAAATTCCAAAAAATCAATATAATTTCATGCATCTTATCAGATAATAATAGATTGAGATTAGAAATAAATAGCAAGAAAAATTATAGAAACCATATAAACATATGGAGAGTGAACAATATTCTCAAAAATCAATAAAAGAATTTTAAAAATTCTTAGAGGCAAATAAAAATAGAAATACAACATATCAAAATTTCTGGAAGAGTATAAAGGCTTCTAAGAGGAAAGTTCATAGCATTGAATGCCTCCATTAAAAGCAAACAAGCAAGTAAACAAACAAACAAACAAAACAGAAAGATCCTAAATAAATAATCCAATGCTATATCTCACAGCCCTAGAAAAGGAAGAACTGATTCCAAAATCAGCTGAAGACAGGAAATATAAATTGAGATCAGAGCCAAAATTAATGAAATTGATGTAAAAAAAAAAGAGTACAAAGGATCAGTAACCAAGTTGGTTCTTTGAAATGATAAACAAGACTAATAACTCTTAGCTAATCTAACCAAAAGAAAGAGAAAACCAAACCAACAAAATTAGAGGTGCAAAAGGAGATATCACCATAAACACTTTCGAAATCCAGACGATCAAACTATTTTGAAAGTCCATACTCTAGTAAACTGGAAGAGTTTTAAACAGGTACACATTTTCAGTTTCCTATTTTGTAAGTACATAGTTTTGTATGTATGAGAGTTTTCATAAGTGACATTGTTTTCAGCAATAAAATTACATAGGCTAGAAACTTTTCTAATATCCACTTTCAAAGTGCTCTTGGTGGAGTGAGAATTATTTTAAAAAACAGCATTTACTTTCTTACTTATTGTTTAAATGTTACATTTTCCTTTGAGAGGGATATAGTTGGTCCCTTTCCCCTAGCATATTGCCAAAAAACATTTCTCTCACAAAAATATTTAGCAAACTTAAAATATTTATCATTTTATAAACTAAGAATGTACACCTTTTAAATTTCCACAGCTGTTTGAAATATTTCGCCACAAGATACATGGCAAACCTCCATGTGGAATACATTTCTGAAGACACTGCACCATTTTCATAAAGCACTTAAAAATGAAAACATATTTAGGTCTTGCTTTTATGAAAATAATTATCTACATGGAAATAAGTTGCATGTTCAGTATACTTTGTCATGAATCACTAAAATCAAAGGATGAGAGCAACACTGTCAATACCTCCACCCTGAGAGACTCCCATTTGTCTTTCCTCATGCCTCCAGGGCCTGTGTTACTCTATGCCAGAGATTGTGGGAACCAGTAGTTAATCCTTATTGATTAACAGGAAAGCTTAGCTTTCTATTTGAAAAAAACATAAAAGAAACTTTAATTATCCTTTTGTTTGTTTGTTTGTTTTGACTAATGCTCTTACACACCATAGCCATTATAAGACCACCACAGAGTGTGTGGTACTTTCATCCGTGTTTTCTACAGTACCACTTAGAAGACATGAGCAGAGTTACTGTAGAAGAGTAAGAGAAGATTTGGGATTTGAACTCAGGTGCTATCAACTCCTGAATTCTGAAGTAACCAACATATGACACAGCCTTTGTAGAAGAGGGTAGGATTGACTGTTCTTCCGCACTCACCAGGATGTGTATTTCTGTGTGTCTGACATAAGAGACAAAGACATTAGGAACTCACATGTGAGAATCCAGAAGTTTCCACCCATGAGCCACAGAAACTTTAACATTCGTATGAGGACCAAGAGGTGCTCCAAAGTTGGACCAGAATATTACATTACTTTTTTCATGGGTAAAAGAACTAAAAAGGTACAGAATGCAAGAAGAACCTAAATAATTTTCACTAATACTCTCCCAATTTGATATAACAAGGACCCAAACTTTCCCTATAGATATCTTACCCCATCAAAACCAGCTTTTCTGAGACTTTATCCCTTCCTCTGTAAAACAGGAAGGGATAACTTGGAAAACTTGCTCCTGGGGTTAAATGAATATGTGTCATAATGTGTAAAATCTTTAAATGTGAGGATGGGCCACACAGAAAGGAATGTCCCTCAGAACTGCTTTCAGTTACAGAATCTGAACACACATACACTCATACCATTGCTTATGGCTAACTGATGGGTTAAGGGAGGAAAATAATACATTCAAACCAAGACAATTTCAAAGAAATTGGTTTTCAATTCACAGCTTGGGTGGATATAACTTCCACCCACAGCCAGCTGTGCACAGAGAAAACCTAGTCCCTGTATCGGGTGGCACCTGGTCTGCCTAGAAGTTTGAGGAACAATTCTATTTCTGGGTATCTCCAAACTCCCCAAGCACTCCTCCACAACATACAATTTAATCAGCATTTTCCCTGGACTGCCTGTCTTCTCTTTATTTCCTACTATGTATTACAAAACCTTTGTAGACTCAGAGAACTCTCATTAACACCCCATTTTGTCTTCCTAAAAGAGTTAACCAAAACATTATTCCCTTTCCTTAAGCCATGAAAATACCATTCAGAAATAAAGAAAGAAAAAAAGAAAAGATCCTTGTCTAAAAATGTTTTTTTTTTTCCCTACAAACCTCAGGACTTCATTTTTATAGAATTTCTTATAAAAGAGTATTTCAATCTAGTATTTGGTGTAAATGATAAATGAGAGGAGCATCATAATTCATAACAAGATATTTCATAGGTATCTTGCCTTTGCTAAAAGTCAGAGCTCTGTCATGCTTCCCTTTATAAAAAGCTCCCAAATAACCCGTCTTATTTTAAGTCTGAAATGCTTATATATCTGAAAGTCATTTATTATGTAATAGATCTGAAAATAAACTTCAGATATAGTTATGAATCAATTTTCTTTCCTCTAAAGCTACTACTCCATCCTCCCTTCTCTTTATCATCATACTTCTATAATGGACGATCTTATTTCAGCAGCATCTTGTAGCCTATTTTCCTCTCTCATCACTTGAATGGAGCTTCTTCCTGTAAGATCATCAGCTGGAAACCTCATCCATCTAAAAGTCATAAAACATTTTCCTTTAACATCTTGTCCTAGAAATCTCCATTGACTTCAAGCTTGATATCTTCCTGCTCTCTGAGTGTCCCATGCAGTTTCATCTCTCTGTTCCCTTGGTCTAGAATATCCTACCTGAAGAATGAACAGGGTTTTAATGAATAGTACAAATGAAAAGACTTCTGAACCTCTGAGAAGCCTTCCTGAAGCTCATAGGGACTGTGTCGCTACTTCTTTAACCCCCTACATACATATAACTCAGTGTAATTTCCTTCTACTAGAGCATTTAGGTGACTGTATCTCGTGTTATTTATTTTTTTGTATATTCCTCAAAGGAGGTTTTAAGCTCTTGAATTCTAATACTAGAAAATGCTCAATTTCCAAAGAAGAATGGGAAAACTTGTACTGACTTGATGTAGGAGAGTAGAAAGCAAGAACAACGTTTTATAAAATTCTAAAATAGGGGATTCCAACATGGCGGCGGGCGCAGAGAGATCAAGTCCCTGACCTCTTCAGCTGTGCAGGCCTAGGGAGTCATAAACAATCTAAATCTGTTTGCTCAGGATCACTAGGCAATGCTGAGCTGACGTGGATCTGGGGTGAACAGTCTGGGCCTCTCAGAACACACACTGAGCCCGGATCGGCTGAATTCAAGCTCTCGTTCGCCTGCTTCCCGCAGACAAACAGCTGTGACTCAGCACTAATCCATCCGGCTGAAACAACTGGTCAGCGCTTCTCATCCTACGGAGGTAAATGCCTACCGAGTCTTCATAAGTAGTGGCCACAGGTTTGAAACGGGGCTTGGGAGAGACAGTAAGGACCCACCCGTTGCATTGGTCGCCCGGCAAAGGGAAACGAACTGTCGCCATTTGCAAGAGACACCACCATGGCAGAGAACTGACGTCATCAGACTGCCGCGGAGGAGATAACTTCATTGAAACCTGCGGCTACAGGTGTGTAATTTCCTAGCCTTCCCTCTCCACACATCGGGGAAACCTTAAGGGCCCCTCCCAGCTCTTCCGTAAGGGCCCCTCCCAGCTCCCCCTTGAAACAGAGGTGGCGCGGAACCCGCGGTGCGGAACTACCGCTCCCACCAGGGCTGAGAGCTGAGGTCTCTTGCACCAGCTACCGGGGGCGTAGCTACCGGAGGGCAAGTAAAATTCGCTGAGGATTCTCAGCCCCAAGCTCTACAAACTTAGGGTCTGAGGGAATGGCAAACTGGAAGAGTATGCCCAGTCGTTCATGAAAACAGGGCTCCCAGGAGCAGCAGACCTGGCGTGTAGCCAGTATTGTGGTGAGAGGCACCCGTGAGAGGGGCTTGGCTAGAGGAAAAGTGGGAAGTGACTAGACACAATAGGAGGCCCTAGGAACTCAGGATTGGAGACTCGCCCAGTCTGGGAGGAGCTGCTGCACAGTGATTGGTTTCCGCGTATTGACAGGAGAAACTTGGCCTGGTGGGCACAGCGCTACCTACTGGAAGAGAAGTTAATCAAACTCTAAGACTGCATTTATTAGTTTTTTTTTCTTTTCTCTTTTTTTTTGATTTGGGTTTTTCTTTCATTTTCATTTTTCTTTCTTGTTGTTTTTGTAAATTTTTTTTTACAATTTTTAAAATTTTTTTTCTTCTAATTTTAATTTTAATTTTTTTATTATTTTTTTAAATTTTTTTTTCTTTTTTTATTTCCTATTTTTTCTTCTTTTATCTTTTCATTTCTTTTCAATTATCTTATCCCCCCTTCCTTGAATTCTATCTGCTTACTCTCATTCTCTTTAGTGACTTCTTCCCTTCCCTTCTAATACCTTTCCTCCCAAGCATCAAATAAATTTATAGGAGTAAACAGTAACTCAGCAGTCAAACACAACAAGAAGTAACATGAGCAGCTTCAAAAAGCAAGGAAGAAAAGGAGTACAAACAATGCAGGACAGCCTAAATATTCAGGAGGACCTAGAGTCATCAGAAAAATGGTCATATAAAGAACTCAAGGAACACCTTAGACAGATGGAATGGAACCTTAAAGAGGATACAAGGCAGCAAATTCAAGCAGCGAAAGAACACATTGAGAATGAATTACATAAACAGATAAAAGAAGAAGTTAAGCATCTTTATCAGGAGATAGAGATTATAAAAAATAATCAAACAATAATTCTAGAAATGAAGGAAACAATAAACCAAATTAAAAACTCAATTGAGAGTATCACTAACAGAGTGGAGCAAGTAGAAGCCAGAATGTCAGATAATGAAGACAAAATATATCATCTTGAAAAGAGTCTAGCCAACTCAGAAAGGCTCGTAAAAAATCACGAGAAAAACATCCAAGAATTAAGGGATAACATAAAAAAACCAAACTTACGAGTCATCGGGATAGAAGAAGGTACAGAGATTCAAACCAAGGGAATGAGTAACCTGCTGAATGAAATAATTACAGAAAACTTTCCAGAAATAAAAAAGGAAACAGATATACAAATTGAAGATGCATACAGGACACCGAGCACACAAAATCACAGTAGACCAACGCCAAGACACATTGTTATGAAGATATCCAATATACAGAACAAAGAGAAAATATTAAAAGCTACAAGAGAAAGGAGACAGATTACATTTAGGGGTAAACCAATAAGGTTAACAACGGATTTTTCATCAAAGACACTGAAAGCAAGAAGGTCATGGAACAATGTATTTCAAACACTGAAAGACAATGGATGCCAACCAAGAATTCTGTATCCAGCAAAATTAAGCTTCAGGTATGACAACGAAATAAAAATCTTTCATGATAAACAAAAGTTAAAAGAATTTGCAGCCAGAAAACCAGCATTGCAAAGCATTTTGAGCAAAACACTACACGAGGAAGAAATGAAAAACAATAACCAAAATCATCAGTGGGAAGTGCCTCAGTAAAGACAGAGGGCGAGGGGAAAGATAATCATGGAGAAACAAACTAAATTTTTTTAAAAAAAGGATAAATAATCAAACGTGGATGGAAGTACAAACCATATATCAATAGTAACTCTGAATGTTAATGGCTTAAACTCTCCAATAAAGCGACATAGGCTGGTATCATGGATTAAAAAAAAAACAAATCCAACAATATGCTGCCTCCAGGAGACACATCTGATTGGAAAAGACATACATAGGCTGAAGGTGAAAGGATGGGAAAAAATATACCACGCACACGGTCCTCGTAAGCAAGCAGGGGTGGCCATCCTCATATTGAATAAAATCGACTTCAAGACTAAGTTAATCAAAAGGGATAAAGAAGGTCATTATATACTGTTAAAAGGAACCATTCACCAACAAGACGTAACAATTATCAATATTTATGCACCAAATAATGGTGCTGCGACATTCATAAAACAAATTCTCCTCAAGTTCAAGAATCAAATAGACCACAACACAATAATTATGGGTGACTTCAACACACCTCTCTCACCATTGGACAGATCCTCCAAACAAAAGTTGAATAAAGAAACTATAGAACTCAATATCACAATCAATAACCTAGACTTAACTGACATATATAGAATATATCAACCATCATCAAATGGATATACTTTTTTCTCAGCAGCACATGGATTCTTCTCAAAAATAGACCATATATTATGCCATAGGGCAACCCTCAGTAAATATAAAGGGGTTGAGATAATACCATGCATTTTATCTGATCATAATGGAATGAAACTGGAAATCAATGATAAAAGAAGGAAGGAAAAATCCTACATCACATGGACAATGAACAATATGTTACTGAATGATCAATGGGTTACAGAAGAAATAAAGGAGGAAATCAAAAAATTCTTAGAGATAAATGAAAATACAGACACAACATATCGGAATCTATGGGACACAATGAAAGCAGTTTAAAGAGGAAAATTCATCGCCTGGTGGTCATTCCTCAAAAAAAAGAAAAAACCAACAAATAAATGAGCTCACACTTCATCTCAAAGCCCTAGAAAAGGAAGAGCAAAACAACAGCAAATGTAGCAGAAGGCAAGAAATAATTAAAATCAGAGCGCAAATCAATGAAATTGAAACAAAAGAAACTATTGAAAAAATTAACAAAACTAAAAGTTGGTTCTTCGAAAAAATAGATAAGATCGACAGACCTTTAGCCATGCTAACGAAGAGAAGAAGAGAGAGAACTCAAATTACTAACATACGGGATGAAAAAGGCAATATCACAACAGATACTACAGAAATACAGAAGACAATTAGAAATTATTTTGAAAACCTATATTCCAATAAAATAGAAGATAGTGAAGACATCGATAAATTTCTTAAGTCATATGATTTGCCCAGACTGAGTCAGGAGGATACACACAATTTGAACAGACCAATATCAATGGATGAAATAGAAAAAGCCATCAAAAGACTACCAACCAAGAAAAGCCCAGGACCGGATGGGTATACAGCGGAGTTTTACAAAACTTTAAAGAAGAATTAATACCAATACTTTTCAAGTTATTTCAGGAAATAGAAAAAGAGGGAGCTCTTCCAAATTCATTCTATGAGGCCAACATCACCCTGATTCCGAAACCAGACAAAGACACCTCAAAGAAAGAAAACTACAGACCAATATCTCTAATGAACCTAGATGCAAAAATCCTCAATAAAATTCTGGCGAATCGAATACAAAAACACATCAAAAAAATTGTGCACCATGATCAAGTAGGATTCATCCCTGGGATGCAAGGATGGTTCAATATACGGAAATCAATAAATGTTATTCACCACATCAATAGACTTAAAGATAAGAACCATATGATCATCTCGATAGACGCAGAGAAAGCATTCGACAAAGTACAGCATCCCTTTGTGTTCAAAACATTAGAAAAACTAGGGATAACAGGAACTTACCTTGACATTGTAAAAGCTATCTATGCTAAGCCTCAGGCTAGCATCATTCTGAATGGACAAAAGTTGAAGGCATTCCCTCTAAAATCCGGAACAAGACAGGGATGCCCTCTATCACCACTTCTATTCAATATAGTTCTCGAAACACTGGCCAGAGCAATTAGACAGACGAAAGAAATTAAAGGCATAAAAATTGGAAAAGAAGAACTTAAATTATCACTATTTGCAGATGACATGATTCTATACCTAGAAGACCCAAAAGGGTCTACAAAGAAACTACTAGAACTAATAAATGAATTCAGCAAAGTGGCAGGATATAAAATCAACATGCATAAATCAAAGGCATTTCTGTATATCAGCGACAAAACTTCTGAAACGGAAATGAGGAAAAACACTCCATTCACAATATCCTCAAAAAAAATAAAATACTTGGGAATCAACCTAACAAAAGAGGTGAAAGATTTATGCAATGAAAACTACAGAACCCTAAAGAGAGAAGTAGAAGAAGATCTTAGAAGATGGAAAAATATACCCTGTTCATGGATAGGCAGAACTAACATTATCAAAATGGCGATATTACCAAAAGTTCTCTATAGGTTTAATGCAATGCCAATCAAAATCCCAACGGCATTTCTTGTAGAAATAGATAAAGCAATCATGAAATTCATATGGAAAAATAAAAGACCCAGAATAGCAAAAGCAATTCTAAGCAGGAAGTGTGAATCAGGCGGTATAGCGATACCAGATTTCAAACTATATTACAGAGCAATAGTGACAAAAACAGCATGGTACTGGTACCAAAACAGGCAGGTGGACCAATGGTATAGAATAGAGGACACAGAGACTAATCCACAAAGTTACAACTATCTTATATTTGATAAAGGGGCTAAAAGCATGCAATGGAGGAAGGATAGCATCTTCAACAAATGGTGTTGGGAAAACTGGAAATTCATATGCAACAAAATGAAACTGAATCCCTTTCTCTCGCCATGCACAAAAGTTAACTCAAAATGGATCAAGGAGCTTGATATCAAATCAGAGACTCTGCGTCTGATAGAAGTAAAAGTTGGCTCCAATCTACATATTGTGGGTCGGGCTCCAAATTCCTTAATAGGACACCCATAGCACAAGAGTTAATAACAAGAATCAACAAATGGGACTTACTTAAACTAAAAAGTTTTTTCTCAGCAAGAGAAACAATAAGAGAGGTAAATAGGGAGCTTACATCCTGGGAACAAATTTTTACTCCTCACACTTCAGATAGAGCCCTAATATCCAGAGTATACAAAGAACTCAAAAATTTAGACAATAAGATAACAAATAACCCAATCAACAAATGGGCCAAGAACCTGAACAGACACTTCTCAGAGGAGGACATACAATCAATCAACAAGTACATGAAAAAATGCTCACCATCTCTAGCAGTCAGAGAAATGCAAATCAAAACCACCCTAAGATACCATCTCACTCCAGTAAGATTGGCAGCCACTATGAAGTCAAACAACAAGTGCTGGAGAGGTTGTGGAGAAAAGGGTACACTTGTACATTGCTGGTGGGACTGCAAATTGGTGCGGCCAATTTGGAAAGCAGTTTGGAGATTCCTGGGAAAGCTGGGAATGGAACCACCATTTGACCCTGCTATTGCCCTTCTCGGACTATTCCCTGAAGACCTTAAAAGAGCATGCTACAGGGATACTGCCACATTGATGTTCATAGCAGCACAATTCACAATAGATAGACTGTGGAACCAACCCAGATGCCCTTCAATAGATGAATGGATAAAAAAAAATGTGGCATCTATACACAATGGAGTACTATGCAGCAATAAAAAATGACAAAATCATAGAATTTGTAGGGAAATGGATGGAACTAGAGCAGATTATGCTTAGTGAAGCTAGCCAATCCCTAAAAAACAAATACCAAATGTCTTCTTTGATATAATGAGAGCAACTATGAACAGAGCAGGGAGGAAGAGCAGGAAGAAAAGATTAACATTAAACAGAGACATGAGATGGGAGGGAAAGGGAGAGAAAAGAGAAATTGCATGGAAATGAAGGGAGACCCTCATTGCTATACAAAATTACATATAAGAGGTTGTGAGGGGAATGGGAAAATAAACAAGGAGAGAAATGAATTACAGTAGATGGGGTAGAGAGAGAAGATGGGAGGGGAGGGGAGGGGGGATAGTAAGGGATAGGAAAGGTAGCAGAATACAACAATTACTAATAGGGCATTATGTAAAATTGTGGATGTGTAACTGACGTGATTCTGCAATCTGCATTTGGGGTAAAATTGGGGGTTCATAACCCACTTCAATCTAATGTATGAAATATGATATGTCAAGAGCTTTGTAATGTTGTGAACAACCAATAAAAAAATTCTAAAATAAAAAGAAGAGAAAGTTATAACAAGCACGGTTACAATATCCAGAAATAATAAATAAATGACAATTGTTAACATTTTAATTGCCATATTTTTTAACCTAAAGCATTTCTAGTATAAAGTTCTCTTTATATTCAAACTATATTTGCATTTACTTGACTCTCACAGTAGACAGTCTCTAATGTAGTTGTTCTATAACTTATCCATATGAGTTCATTACAAATACTTTAAACATATTCAATTACCCATAACAATGCTAGCATTATTTTGTGCATTTTAAAAATTTAAATAATTCTGGATGTGGTGCTATATGCCTATAATCCTAGATACTTGGGAGCCTGACAGATGGACCTCAAGTTCAAGGCCAGCATCAGCAATTTAGTGAAGCCCAAAGCAACTTAGCAAGACCTGCCTCAAAGCCAAAACCAAAAAGGACTGGGGATATATTTCAGTGGCAAAGCACTCCTGGGTTTCATTACTAGTACTAAAAATAATTGTTTAAAGTTTAACTAAAAGATATTTCTACATAATTTCCTTTTCTTACCCAATGTTATTTTTTCTGAGACCTTTCCATATGGCTAATATGAGTATAGTTCATTTGCTTTAACTGCTATGCATGTCATTTTATAAATTACCACAATATATTTCATAATTATCCCATTGATACATTTAAAGTTTTCCTAGGTTTTGCTATTGTAAATAGTACTGCAACGAGTAACTTGTATCTGTCTTTTCTATACAATGCAAGTATTTCTCTCAAGTATATTGCACATTAAACTTCAACTGATAGTCCCAACCTGATCCCTATTATAATTTGGATATGCTGTGTACCCCAAAAGCTCTTTTATCAATACAAGAACATTCGGAGGTAAAATGATTCGATTGTGAAAGCTGTAACCTAATCAAACTAATTCAAAGTAATGCAACTAAATCAAACTAATTCAAAGTAATGCAACTAAATCAAACTAATTCAAACTAGAATGGACTACTCAATAACTGTAGGGGATGTGTGTGGTTAGAAAATATGGGTCACTGGAAGGGTTCATCTTCCAGTGGCCCCTTCATCCCTCCTTCTGTGTTTCTGCCTCCTGACGCCACCATGATATGAGCAACTTTCCTCCACTGTACCCTATCCCCATGATCCACTGACTCACCTTGGGCCCAAAGCAATGGAGTCTATGAACTGAGACCTATAAAATGGGGAGTCCCAAACAAACTTCCCTCCTGTCAGTTTTTCTTATAAAGTATGAAGGTTCATGGTGAAGCAAAAGCTGACTAAAATAATCCCAGAAATGGTGATTAGGATAGAGACATTTTAATGAAATTTGAATGTAATTGATGAAACAAATATTTATTTTGATTATCACTGATGTTCAGAGCTAACAGGAAATTGAAAAATACACAATTTTTAGGAATTGTCAGTTCACTTTATGCCTGTTAATAATCAAGAAGGTCTAATTTGTAAAGTACAAATATTAGCAGTTTCTGTGATCTATTCTAAAAAATAAAGTTTACTATTCTAGCAGATGTGAGTTTTGATGAAAATCTCAAGTAAGCAA